>NW_026879852.1:0-28543 GCF_032173495.1 Musca vetustissima
ATTCACGTTCAGTTAGCTGTTGGAGGCCTCCCCTGTTTCTGTAATAAATCCATTATTATTGAACTCATTGAGACCTTGTCATACTCTTCATGCAATTTACGAATCTTGTGCTATTCACAAGGCTCTCCAGATTCATTAATAAAAAAAATTTCTGTTCTATTTAGCTCGCAATAATAAATCTACGCGCATTGAGTTTTTTAAGACATCCTCAGGTTCCTCAATTAAATCCGTTTATTATGCCATTGCTAGCCTCATCAGATGCTTTATAAAATCATCATTTATTGAGCGGTTGGAGACCTCCCCAGATTTTTCGAAAAATCCAAATTTACTGAGCTGCTAGAAGCCTTAGATGCTTCAATATATTCACGTTCAGAGAGTGAGCTGGAGGCCTCTCAAGTTTCTGTTATAAATTGTGGTTTTTGGACTCTTTGATACCTCCTCAGACTCTCCATAAAATCCATCAATACTGAATCCTTAAATGGCTCTTCAGATGCTTCATTTGTTTCTTTACCCAAATCTGCAGACATTATATTTTTAGAGGCCTCAAATTTTCTTAGAAAATGTCTTTAAAAAATCCACGTCTAATGGCCTCAAGACCTCCAGGAAAACTTCTTTAAAAATCCACGTCTAATGGCCTCCAGACCTCCAGGAAAACTTCTTTAAAAAAATCCACTACTAATGGCCTCCAGACCTCCAGGAAAACTTCTTTAAAAAATCCACGCCTTTGGGGCCTCCAAATTTCTTAGAAAATTTCTTTAAAAAATCCACGCCTTTGGGGCCTCCAAATTTCTTAGAAAATTTCTTTAAAACAATCCACGCCTTTGGGGCCTCCAAATTTCTTAGAAAATTTCTTTAAAAAATCCACGCCTTTGGGGCCTCCAAATTTCTTAGAAAATTTCTTTAAAACAATCCACGCCTTTGGGGCCTCCAAATTTCTTAGAAAATTTCTTTAAAAAATCCACGCTTTTGGGGCCTCCAAATTTCTTAGAAAATTTCTTTAAAAAATCCACGCCTTTGGGGCCTCCAAATTTCTTAGAAAATTTCTTTAAAACAATCCACGCCTTTGGGGCCTCCAAATTTCTTAGAAAATTTCTTTAAAAAATCCACGCCTTTGGGGCCTCCAAATTTCTTAGAAAATTTCTTTAAAAAATCCACGCCTTTGGGGCCTCCAAATTTCTTAGAAAATATCTTTAAAAAAACCACGCCTTTGGCCTCGAAGTTTCTTAGAAAATTTCTTTAAAAAATCCACGCCTTTTGGCCTTGAAGTTTCTTAGAAAATTTCTTTAAAAAATCCACGCCTTTGGGCCTTGATGTTTCTTAGAAAATGTCTTTAAAAAATCCACGTCTTTGGGCCTTGAAGTTTCTTAGAAAATTTCTTTAAAACAACCCACGCCTTTGGGGCCTCCAAATTTCTTAGAAAATTTCTTTAAAAAATCCACGCCTTTGGGCCTTGAAGTTTCTTAGAAAATTTCTATAAAAAATCCACGTCTTTGGGCCTTCAAGTTTCTTAGAAAATTTCCTCCAAGTTTCTTAGAAAATTTCTTTAAAAAATCAACGCCTTTGGGCCTTCAAGTTTCTTAGAAAATTTTCTCCAAGTTTCTTAAAAAATTTCCTGAAAAAATCCACACCTTTGGGCCTTGAAGTTTCTTAAAAAATTTCCTGAAAAAATCCACACCTTTGGGCCTTGAAGTTTCTTAAAAAATTTCCTGAAAAAATCCACACCTTTGGGCCTTGAAGTTTCTTAGAAAATTTCCTGAAAAAATCCACGCCTTTGGGCCTTGAAGTTTCTTAGAAAATTTCTTTAAAAAATCCACGCCTTTGGGCCTTGAAGTTTCTTAGAAAATTTCTTTAAAAAATCCACGCCTTTGGGCCTTGAAGTTTCTTAGAAAATTTCTTTAAAAAATCCACGCCTTTGGGCCTTGAAGTTTCTTAGAAAATTTCTTTAAAAAATCCACGCCTTTGGGCCTTGAAGTTTCTTAGAAAATTTCTTTAAAAAATCCACGCCTTTGGGCCTTGAAGTTTCTTAAAAAATTTCCTGAAAAAATCCACGCCTTTGGGCCTTGAAGTTTCTTAGAAAATTTCTTTAAAACAATCCACGCCTTTGGGGCCTCCAAATTTCTTAGAAAATTTCTTTAAAACAATCCACGCCTTTGGGGCCTCCAAATTTCTTAGAAAATTTCTTTAAAACAATCCACGCCTTTGGGCCTTGAAGTTTCTTAGAAAATTTCTTTAAAAAATCCACGCCTTTGGGCCTTGAAGTTTCTTAGAAAATTTCTTTAAAAAATCCACGCCTTTGGGCCTTGAAGTTTCTTAGAAAATTTCTTTAAAAAATCCACGCCTTTGGGCCTTGAAGTTTCTTAGAAAATTTCTTTAAAAAATCCACGCCTTTGGGCCTTGAAGTTTCTTAGAAAATTTCTTTAAAAAATCCACGCCTTTGGGCCTTGAAGTTTCTTAGAAAATTTCTTTAAAAAATCCACGCCTTTGGGCCTTGAAGTTTCTTAGAAAATTTCTTTAAAAAATCCACGCCTTTGGGCCTTGAAGTTTCTTAGAAAATTTCTTTAAAAAATCCACGCCTTTGGGCCTTGAAGTTTCTTAGAAAATTTCTTTAAAAAATCCACGCCTTTGGGCCTTGAAGTTTCTTAGAAAATTTCTTTAAAAAATCCACGCCTTTGGGCCTTGAAGTTTCTTAGAAAATTTCTTTAAAAAATCCACGCCTTTGGGGCCTCCAAATTTCTTAGAAAATTTCTTTAAAAAATCCACGCCTTTGGGGCCTGCAAATTTCTTCGAAAATTTCTTTAAAAAATCCACGCCTTTGGGCCTCCAAATTTCTTAGAAAATGTCTTTAAAACATCCACGCCTTTGGGCCTTGAAGTTTCTTAGAAAATTTCCTCCAAATCCATGCCTTTGGGGCCTCCAAATTTCTTAGAAAATTTCTTTAAAAAATCCACGCCTTTGGTCCAGCAAGTTTCTTAGAAAATTTCTTTAAAAAAATCCACGCCTTTGGGGCCTCCAAATTTCTTAGAACATTTCTTTAAAAAATCCACGCCTTTGGTGCCTCCAAATTTCTTAGAAAATTTCTTTAAAAAATCCACGCCTTTGGGGCCTCCAAATTTCTTAGAAAATTTCTTTAAAAAATCCACGCCTTTGGGCCATGAAGTTTCTTAGAAAATTTCTTTAAAAAATCCACGCCTTTGAGCCTTGAAGTTTCTTAGAAAATTTCTTTAAAAAATCCACGCCTTTGGGCCTTGAAGTTTCTTAGAAAATTTCTTTAAAAAATCCACGCCTTTGGGCCTTGAAGTTTCTTAGAAAATTTCTTTAAAAAATCCACGCCTTTGAGCCTTGAAGTTTCTTAGAAAATTTCTTTAAAAAATCCACGCCTTTGGGCCTTGAAGTTTCTTAGAAAATTTCTTTAAAAAATCCACGCCTTTGGGCCTTGAAGTTTCTTAAAAAATTTCTTTAAAAAATCCACGCCTTTGGGCCTTGAAGTTTCTTAGAAAATTTCTTTAAAAAATCCACGCCTTTGGGCCTTGAAGTTTCTTAGAAAATTTCTTTAAAAAATCCACGCCTTTGGGCCTTGACGTTTCTTAGAAAATTTCTTTAAAAAATCCACGCCTTTGGGGCCTCCAAATTTCTTAGAAAATTTCTTTAAAAAATCCACGCCTTTGGACTTTGAAGTTTCTTACAAAATTTCTTTAAAAAAACCACGCTTTGGGCCTTGAAGTTTCTTAGAAAATTTCTTTAAAAAATCCACGCCTTAGGACCTCGAAGTTTCTTAGAAAATTTCTTTAAACAAGTGGGTCCTACCATTTTTTTCGATAGAAAAAATTAGGAACTGTGGTCCCAAATTCAATCTTTTCGATTTTTTATCAATTCTACGTTACCTAATTATTTTCCTTCTTTCTCTCACTCTCTCTGCCACATTTTCTCTCTCTCCCTCCCTCTCATCTGCATAATTTCCAAACACTCAACTCCTATACTTCGTTGTTGCTGTGGCTCGGGGCCCCAAAAGTGTTTCATTGAATTATATTCAGTCTTTAAGGAGATTTCATATATATGTTACAGTAATTGTGTGTATGTAAATAAATTTTACACGCATACACACACATGTACATACATACTTATTATTTAAATTTCAATGCCTCTATTGAGGCAGGCTGTCGGGATTTATGTGAGTTTGTGGGTTGAAAAATGTGAAAGCCATTCCATTTTTATGTGTCTGGGCCACAGAGCCAAGACTTTCTTCAATGCTCCCCCTCTTCTTCCTCATCTTGTCTTCTGTTTTGTAATTTTCTTTCTGTTTACTTCTATGTAAGAGTGTGTTTGTGTGCAATTTTTGGGGAGGTATTAAAATTGTGGGCATGTATGTGTGTGTATGTGTTTGTATGCCTTGTGAAAAATATCTTTCAAGGGAATTTTTTTATTTGATTGCTTTGGACCTGCATGCATTATAGTTTGTTGTATTAGTTCTTGTTGTTGTTGCTTTTGTTTACCCTAAAATGGGTTGTATATAGGGGCTGCTTCATGGCATTCTCTCTGCCACCGCCGCACTTATCTATCGTTGAAGACCTCTTTTCCCTCTTACAGAAAGGTTAGCACTTATCACACTCGAATACTTTATGGTCTTTGCCTTAGGATATCCGAACAACAACAACAACAAAGTTTTTCTTGTCGTTGTTGTTGTATTTTTGGAAATTTTAACACGCAAATTAAATTGATTTGAAATTACATAAACACTGTGCAGAAAGGGAAAAATATTAGTTTTCCGAAAATCGAAACACACACACGGACACACACACTCACTCATACATAAACAACATTATCAGGGGTAGATAGAAAGAAGGTTAACCAAATGACGTGCCAGAAATTTTTGCACCCACAAAAGTTAGTTTTTGAAAATACCGAGATAGACCGTAAAACTATCCGCCAACTGCAAAAAAAAGGTGCGGTAACTTTGGTGAAATCCGAAAATCAAAATGTCAGTCAGTCTGATGGAAAACTAAACCCAAATAGCAAACACACACATACGTATATACAATAATATACAAAAATTGGAGAGATCTCAGTTCCCATTTTTTCCATCGAAAAAAAAATTGGTAGAACATCAGTTCCCACTTTTCTAAAGAAATTTTCTTGGAGGTTTGGAGGCCCAAAGGTGTGGATTTTTTAAAGAAAATTTCAATGAAACGTGGAGGCCGAAAGGCGTGGATTTTTTAAAGAAATTTACATAGAAACTTTTAGGTCCAATGGCGTGGATTTTTTAAAGAAATTTTGAGGCCTAAAGGCGTGGATTTTTTAAAGAAATTTAGAGGCCTAAAGGTGTGGATTTTTTAAAGATATTTGGAGGCCTAAAGGCGTGGATTTTTTAAAGAAATTTGGAGGATTTTTTAAAGAAATTTGGAGGCCTAAAGGCGTGGATTTTTTAAACTGGAAAAGTTTCAGTTCCCATTTTTTCCATCGAAAAAAAATTTGGTAGGACAATTCCCACTTTTTTAAAGAAATTTTCCAGGATTTTTTAAAGAAATTTTCTAAGAAACTTCGAGGCCCAAAGGCGTGGATTTTTTAAAGAAATTTTCTAAGAAACTTCGAGGCCCAAAGGCGTGGATTTTTTAAAGAAATTTTCTAAGAAACTTCGAGGCCCAAAGGCGTGGATTTTTTAAAGAAATTTTCTAAGAAACTTCGAGGCCCAAAGGCGTGGATTTTTTAAAGAAATTTTCTAAGAAACTTCGAGGCCCAAAGGCGTGGATTTTTTAAAGAAATTTTCTAAGAAACTTCGAGGCCCAAAGGCGTGGATTTTTTAAAGAAATTTTCTAAGAAACTTCGAGGCCCAAAGGCGTGGATTTTTTAAAGAAATTTTCTAAGAAACTTCGAGGCCCAAAGGCGTGGATTTTTTAAAGAAATTTTCTAAGAAACTTCGAGGCCCAAAGGCGTGGATTTTTTAAAGAAATTTTCTAAGAAACTTCGAGGCCCAAAGGCGTGGATTTTTTAAAGAAATTTTCTAAGAAACTTCGAGGCCCAAAGGCGTGGATTTTTTAAAGAAATTTTCTAAGAAACTTCGAGGCCCAAAGGCGTGGATTTTTTAAAGAAATTTTCTAAGAAACTTTGAGGCCCAAAGGCGTGGATTTTTTAAAGAAATTTTCTAAGAAACTTCGAGGCCCAAAGGCGTGGATTTTTTAAAGAAATTTTCTAAGAAACTTCGAGGCCCAAAGGCGTGAATTTTTTAAAGAAATTTTCTAAGAAACTTCGAGGCCCAAAGGCGTGAATTTTTTAAAGAAATTTTCTAAGAAACTTCGAGGCCCAAAGGCGTGGATTTTTTAAAGAAATTTTCAAAGAAACTTCGAGGCCCAAAGGCGTGGATTTTTTAAAGAAATTTTCTAAGAAACTTGAAGGCCCAAAGGCGTGGATTTTTTTAAAGAAATTTTCTAAGAAACTTCGAGGCCCAAAGGCGAGGATTTTTTAAAGAAATTTTCTAAGAAACTTCGAGGCCCAAAGGCGTGGATTTTTTAAAGAAATTTTCAAAGAAACTTGGAGGCCTAAAGGCGTGGATTTTTTAAAGAAATTTTCAAAGAAACTTGGAGGCCTAAAGGCGTGGATTTTTTAAAGAAATTTTCAAAGAAACTTAGAGGCCTAAAGGCGTGGATTTTTTAAAGAATTTTTCAAAGAAACTAGGAGGCCTAAAGGCGTGGATTTTTTAAAGAAATTTTCAAAGAAACTTGGAGGCCTAAAGGCGTGGATTTTTTAAAGAAATTTTCAAAGAAACTTGGAGGCCTAAAGGCGTGGATTTTTTAAAGAAATTTTCAAAGAAACTTGGAGGCCTAAAGGCGTGGATTTTTTTAAAGAAATTTTCAAAGAAACTTCGAGGCCCAAAGGCGTGGATTTTTTTAAAGAAATTTTCTAAGAAACTTCGAGGCCCAAAGGCGTGGATTTTTTAAAGAAATTTTCAAAGAAACTTGGAGGCCTAAAGGCGTGGATTTTTTAAAGAAATTTTCAAAGAAACTTGGAGGCCTAAAGGCGTGGATTTTTTAAAGAAATTTTCAAAGAAACTTGGAGGCCTATAGGCGTGGATTTTTTAAAGAAATTTTCTAAGAAACTTTGAGGCCCAAAGGCGTGGATTTTTTAAAGAAATTTTCTAAGAAACTTCGAGGCCCAAAGGCGTGGATTTTTTAAAGAAATTTTCAAAGAAACTTGGAAGCCCAAAGGCGTGGAATTTTAAGAAGGCCGCTAACAGCCCTTATAAACTTGAATTTATTAAAGAATCAGATGAGGCCTCAAAAGAGGTCAATTGCCATGGATTTATTACAGATACTGTAGAGGACTTCAGCAGCTCACTGGACGTGAATATGATATGATTTAATAAATCATTTGAAATCTGAGGATGTCAAGCGCAATGCGCATAGATTGATTAAAGAAACAGATGAGGCCTTTGCGAGCTTTATAGATCAGGATTTAATAACCAATGTGAAGAGCCTTTGACTAGCTCAATATTCATGGATTTTATGAATAATCTGAGGAGGTCTCAAAGTGACCAAAAACCTTTGATTTATTACAGAAATTGGGGAGATTTCTAGCAGGACCTCAAAATATTTTAGCATCTATGGAGGTCTTCTATTCTATGGAGGGCTGCTGGAATAAATTTGGTGTTATTTGAAAATCTGTGGAGGCCTCTGACAGCTCAATTATTTATTATTTGATGAAGCATATGAAGAGGCTATCAGTGATTCAAAAAAAGAGATTTCACTAAGGAACCAGAGGATGACTCTGAAATACTCAATGCGCGTAGATTTATTGAAGAAACAAATGAGGATTTTGTGAGCTAAATAAATCATGATTTATTAACGAATTTGAAGAGCCTTGGGTCACAATAGCCTTGGATAAGAGCCTTGAACCACCAGGACACTAGCATTCCACGAAAATGCATTGATGAAAGAGTTTGAAGAGGCCACCAATAGCTTATTAAACAGGAGGTTTATTTAAAAAAATTACCCACTATAAGAAGGCCCTCTAAGAGCTCAATATGGATGGATTTTTTGGAAGACAATGAAAAGAAAAATAAGTCTAGAATTCTGCTACCGTCTGCCTCTGGCAGTTTAATTAGCAAGGATTTTTTAAGGCTATGAGGAGGCGTCTAAAAGCTCAATAAGTTGTTTAAAGACTACGATGATTGCGATGATTGCTTAAAGAAGAAGAATAAGAAGAGACCTTTTTGACGCCTCTAGCCAATCAATAAGCCTGGATTTATTAAAGACTGTCTATAAGAGGTCTATAAGTGTTCAATAATCGGTGATTTATAGACTATTCTGAGTAAATCGCTTTTGGAGAATGTTAAAGATTTCTAAGAGCTGAAACATACGGGGTTGTTTTAAAGACTATGAGGAGTCCTCTAAGAGCTCAATAAATGTGGATTTCTTAAATGAGATGAGCTGAGGCCTACAATGGCTCAATAAGTGTGTTTTTTGTAAATACCATGATATAAACTCTATGAGCCTTATAGGAGTGGATTTTTTATACACTATCAGGAGGTTTCCTATTGCTCAAAAAACGATGATTAATAAGGGATTTGATGAGGTATCTAAGGATGGATACGAGTTCAGTAAGCATGCATTTTTTTTAAAGGAGGTCTGTTATAGCTCAATCAACATGATTTTTTTAGAGAAACTTTGAAGTTTCCTCCAGAAGTTCTTCAAAATAAATTTAGTAATATGAGGTAGCCTCTAAAAAGCGCATATTTTTTCAAAACCTCTAGAAGGCCTTTAACATTTTTTGTCGAATTTTATGAGAATGTTTCTAAGAACTCAATGAACTTCGATTTATTTTTAAGGTTATAAGGATGCTTCTAAGATATTCATAAGTTTCCTTCAGAATATTGAAGTTTCCTCTAGAAGTCCTTCAAAATAAATTAAGTAATCTGAGGAGGCCTCTAAAAAGCGCATATTTTTTCATAGACCTCTAGCATGTTTTTTTTCGAATTATATGAGAATGATTTTTCAAAGAATCTAACGTGCCCTCTAGCAACTTAATACACGTGGTTTTATTAAAGACTGAGAGAAGGCCTCCGAGAGCCTAATTGTCATTGATTTAGATACTAATCTAAAGAGTGTAACGTTCAAAAATTGTGGTCAATCGTTTTATGCCACAAACTTTCATTAAATTTATTTTTTTTATTATTTATTTATTTTTTAATTATTTTTTTAATAACCCTCCAAAACGTCAACTTAAAAATGCATCCGAAAAGGGCTCTAAAACCCCAATAATCAAGGGTTTCATAATGTTTTTCTATAGGAAAAAAGTAATTAGCAACACGTATACTCACCATTGCCATCACCATGGTTTACATTACTTATACGCCCCTTTGCTCTCACCATCATACACATTACTCATACGCCTCCGAACAATTAATAACACTCATTTGCAATTATGAACCTAATGATTATTAATTTCCAATAGAACTTGTTTTTAATGTATCACTTCCATTTACATTCTGTTACTTTGTTTCATAATTCTCCTCAACAATAGAAGTCCTTCTGGCAAATTCCACTTCCTATTTAAAACTTAGGTTTGCAATTAATTACAGCCATTATACCATCACAATTCTATTGCTGCGACTAACTTTGCCATTGTCGCATCCTTCCTTATCAGTCTGCATCATCATCGTCATCTACATCATCCACATTATTATTATCCAAGAGAATTGTTCTCCTCTCTGTTTTTTTTTCTTGCGACCTCAAACCCTTCGGAGCATCAGCTGTTACAGAAAAATGACAATGACACAGGGGAAAGGGGAAAAAATGTGCAATTGTTTGACATTGTCATTTTATTGTTGTTGCTATTGCAGTTCTCGTTGTTATGAAAAACGATTATGCATTTGTTTTGTTTGTTCATGATAACTCCAGCTTGGCTGGCCTTTTGTTGTTAAGGGGTATGGGAGGAAAAATACGGAGGAAGTGGTTTGGGGAATATTTTTTTATTTGTGACAAGGCAATCAAGAATAAAAAATGATTTTTTTAGAAGTTTTGAAGGGATTTGGATTTTATTTTTATTTCAGTTTGAGGGAGGGAGGGAAGGAGTGAGGAAGGGGGAATTTTTTTTGAAAAAAATACAAAATCCACCAGTCTTTTTTTTAATCTTCCTTCTTCAGACTTCAGTCTACTGTTCCACACAGAGGTTTCGGCTTACTGTTCCACACAGAGACTTCGGTCTACTGTTCCACACACAAACTTCGATTTACTGTTCCACACAGAGACTCCGGTCTTCTATTCCACACAGAGGCTTCGGCTTACTGTTCCACACAGAGGCTTCGGTCTACTGTTCCACACACAAACTTCGGTTTACTGTTCCACACACAAACTTCGGTTTACTGTTCCACACAGAGACTCCGGTCTACTATTCCACACAGAGGCTTCGGCTTACTGTTCCACACAGAGACTTCGGTCTACTGTTCCACACAGAGGCTTCGGCTTACTGTTCCACACAGAGGCTTCGGCTTACTGTTCCACACAGAGACTTCAGTCTACTGTTTCACACAGAGGCTTCGGCTTAATGTTCGTAGTTAGATATAGTAGATTGTACGATAACTTAGTCAGTAAGCAACTACTAACATCGTTCCCGATCACCGTTAAATCGCCGTTGAACATCGTACTGACACCAGATAACCATCATTTCCGATCACCGTTAAATCGTCGTTGCCGATCATCGTACTGACACCAGATAACCATCATTCCCGATCACTGTTAAATCGTCGTAGCCGCTTCCGACATTCACCATTCCCGATCACCATTGAAAAATCATTGCCAATCATCAATTCTGACTCCCGACAACCATTATTCCCGATCACCGTTAAATCGTCGTAAGTGTGTGTGTGAGCGTAGCTGAGAGATAATCATCAAATGATTGAGGAAAAGAGAATTCTTTGTGCATGACTGCTTTATTAATAAATGTTGGACTACCTCTTCAGATTGTTTAATTAGAGGTCTCCTAAGATCCATTAATAAATCCTGGTTAAGTGGAAATGCCTCCTCCGATTATTTAATAATTCAATATTTAGTGGGCTTCTAAAGACATCATCCGATTATTAAATAAATCCACATTAAGTGGCCTATTATAAGTCTTCATTCATTAAAATTTCTATTAGGGGGACCTCTTCAGTTTCGCTGAAAAAATTCTCGATTGGTGGGTCATTAGAAGTCTCCTGAGATTTTCAGTAGCTATTTTTCTTATAAAAATAATTAGATGTTCCTATAGGCGTATACGTATTGTCACAAATCATACGCCCCATACTACAAAGGGAAAAAATGTTTAGAATAAGCTGGAGATAGATTCGATTTTTCGAATTGAGGTTTTATTTGTAAAACTTATTTTCAACATGCACGGAAGTTTTACCCTCTTCATTGCCATTTAAAAAAGAAACGCATCGAAGCTCAAAAAGACGCTGATGTGGCTTTTAGAGGCCTCCTTGCAGCCAAAGACTCTATACAGACTTTTTTAAATGCCAAGCTGTTGAGCTCTTAGAGGTCTCTTTATAATCGTTCAAAGTCAAGGGATAATTGAACACATAGAGGTATCCACAGAGTTATTAAAAAAATTAAAAGTTATTGAATTTTAAGTGAGGTCTTTAAAAAAATTTTGCGTTTCAGAAGCTCGTATAAGCCTCAACATAATCTTTAATAAATCCTTATTTGTTGAGCTCTTACCCATGTCCTCATAGCCTTTATAGTATCAGCGCTAAATTAACTCCTAGCAGTCTTTTCAAGATCCACTCTTATGTGTATCTAAATTCCTCCTCATAGCCTATAAAAATCTAAGCCTTTTTGCCTAATCTTTGTCTATAAAAAAACCCCACACTTAAGGTGCTTTTAGAGGTCTCCTTGAAGTCTATAAAATTTACATGATTGAGCTCTTAGATGCCTCCTCAGGGTCATTAAAAAAACTAGACATTAACCACGGACCACGAGGCCTCCGATTGATATGACATTAAAAAATGCATCCTTACTAAGGTTTTATATATCTTTATATATCTATATATCTTTCGATTTGCACGAAATTTGGCATAACGTACTGAATTGAGCCTAGAAAGATGTCTGCCAAGTTTCAAGAAAATCGGTCCAGATTTCTATATGGCTCCCATATATAGTTTCGTCCGATTTCATGTAAATGATGCACCAAAGTCGCTATATATCTTTCGATTTGCACGAAATTTGGTATAACGTACTGAATTGAGCCTAGAATGATGTCTGCCAAGTTTCGAGAAAATCGGTCCAGATTTAGATATAGCTCCCATATATAGTTTCGTCCAATTTCATGTACATGGTGCACCAAAGTCGCTATATATCTTTCGATTTCGATCGTCTTATGACTCACATGTTTAAAAAGTTTCCAGAAGCCCCTTCTCATACTCATAAGAATTCATATTTGTTGAGCTCCTAGCAATCTGTAGAATATCTACACTTATGGAGCTCTTAGATGCCTCCTCAGGGTCATTAAAAAAACTAGACATTAACCACGGACCACGAGGCCTCCGAATGATATGACATTAAAAAAATGCATCCTTACTAAGGTTTTATAGGTCTCCTCCATGAGCCATGCATGTTGAACCCTTAGAGGCCTCTTCATAGTCTTTAGAACCCCAAGCTTATTGAACTCTTGAAGTCCTCCGGATCGTCTTATGACTCACATGTTTAAAAAGTTTCCAGAAGCCCCTTCTCATACTCTTAAGAATTCATATTTGTTGAGCTCCTAGCAATCTGTAAAATATCTATACTTATGGAGCTCTTAGATGCCTCCACAATGTTATTACAAAAACAACATTTAGTAGACCCTTAGAGGCCTCTTCATAGTTTTTAAAAATCCACGCTTATTGTGGTCATCGAGGTCTTCTCATAGCCTTTAAAAAATCTACGCCTTTTTAAAATAGAAGCCATCCCATAGTCATTGGAGGTCACTTCATCGCCTTCTAGATTTTTGAGCCCTTAGAGATCACTTCATAGTGTTTAAAAAATCGAAGAATATTAGGTTCGAAAGGACCATTTCTGTGCACATAAAGACCCTCTCGTAGTCTTCAAAAATCATCGTCTTTAAAATATCAAAATGAAGGTCTAAAAGACCTGCACATTGTTATTAAACAAATCCCCATTTATCTTCGTGGTCCACCCGTATTGAGGTCATAGATGCCTATCATAGTCTTTAAAACACCAAACTTGTTGAGCTCTTATGAGGAAGGCTCATAGTCTTAAAAAAATCGACGCCTATTAATCTGTAGGAAGACTTAAAATATTCTTTACAAAATCCTGCCTTGTTGAGTTCTTAGAGACCTTATCAAAGTCTTTAACATTTTAAAGCCTTTTAAACTCTTAGAGGCCTTCATAAAATCTTTGACAGATGTAAGCTTTCTGAGGCCTTCGAGGTATCCTCATAGACTGAAAGTAATCCACTCCTATTGACTCTCAAGATCTCCTCATAGTCTATAAAAATGTCAACTTTATTGACCTCTTAGTGAAAAAAATCCGACGTTAGAAGCTTCTAAGATTTTTCGAATTAAATCTTATTTTTGTTCTCTCCTTCTTTTCCTACAGGAAGTGGTGGCGTATACAAAATTTCCATTGGAAAAAGTGATTATACGCACCCTCCTATCATGGAGTGACCTCAAATATAATTATTATTTGGAAAAAATCTATGCGTATTGAGCTCTTAGTGGCCTCCTTATAGTCTTCAAAAATCCACGCTTTTCAAAGACCTAAAGTCTTTTTCAAAGCTACTCCGATATTTAATTTAAGTGTATTTCTGTTCTCCAGGTAAGTTCCACGTTTTTATACCCTTCACCACTCTGTGGTACAGGGTATTATGTCTTTGTGCATATGTTTGTAACAGGCAAAAGGAAACGAGATAGACACATGGTTCCTTTTGAGAATATGCATAGAATCACTTTCTGAGTCGATTTATGCATGTCCGTCCGTCCGTCCGTCCGTCCGTCCGTCAGTCCGTCTGTAGATGTTAAATTGTAAACAAAGTACAGGTCGCATTTATGATCCGATTTGAATGAAATTTGGCATAGGTCACTTATTTGGCCCAAGGACGAACCCTATTGAAATTGGAAAAAATCGGTTCAGATTTAGATATAGCTCCCTTATATATATTTAACCGATTTAATGTAAACGGTCCCTATATATCTTTCGATTTGCACGAAATTTGGTACAGCCTAATCATTTAGGTCTAGAATTATGTGTGCCAAGTTTCGTGAAAATCGGTCCAGATTTAGATATAGCTCCCATATATAGTTTCGTCCGATTTCATGTAAATGGTACACCAAAGTCGCTATATATCTTTCGATTTGCACGAAATTTGGCATAACGTACTGAATTAAGCCTAGAGTTATGTCTGCCAAGTTTCGTGAAAATCGGTTCAGATTTAGATATAGCTCGCATATATAGTTTCGTCCGATTTCATGTAAATGGTACACCAAAGTCGCTATATATCTTTCGATTTGCACGAAATTTGGCATAACGTACTGAATTGAGCCTAGAATGATGTCTGCCAAGTTTCGAGAAAATCGGTCCAGATTTAGATATAGCTCCCATATATAGTTTCGTCCGATTTCATGTAAATGGTGCACCAAAGTCCCTATATATCTTTCGATTTGCACGAAATTTGGCATAACGCATTGAATTGAGCCTAGAGTGATGTCTGCCAAGTTTCGAGAAAATCGGTCCAGATTTAGATATAGCTCCCATATATAGTTTCGTCCGATTTCATGTAAATGGTGCACCAAAGTCCCTATATATCTTTCGATTTGCACGAAATGTGGCATAACGTACTGAATTGAGCCTAGAAAGATGTCTGCCAAGTTTCGAGCAAATCGGTCCAGATTTCTATATAGCTCCCATATATAGTTTCGTCCGATTTCATGTAAATGATGCACCAAAGTCGCAATATATCTTTCGATTTGCACGAAATTTGGCATAACGTACTCAATTGAGCCTAGAGTGATGTCTGCCTTTTTTCGTGAAAATCGGTCCAGATTTAGATATAGCTCCCATATATAGTTTCGTCCGATTTCATGTAAATGGTGCAACAAAGTCGCTAAATATCTTTCTATTTGCAAGAAATTTGGCATAACGTACTGAATTGAGTCTAGAATGAATGTCTGTCAAGTTTCGAGAAAACCGGTCCAGATTTCTATATAGCTCCCATATATAGTTTCGTCCGATTTCATGTATATGGTTCACCCAAGTCTCTATATATCTTTCGATTTGCACGAATAGTCCTGTAATAGTCCTGTTTAATATACCCATAGTGGTGAAGGGTATCATATAGTCGGCCCCGTCCGACTTTACTACTTTCCTTACTGGTTTCCAATAGGACTTGGTTGCGTATACAAACTCTACCTTGTAAAAGTAATCATACGCACCCTACTACTATCGAGTAACCTCAATAGTTTACTTCTAATAGGTTTTAGAAAAATCTACACGTATTGAGCTCTTTGAAGCCTCCATATAGTCTGCAAATCCACGAGTTTTTACTGGATTCCTCTTAATAAAATCCACGATTATTGAGCTCAATGATGCCTCCTAGTTATCCACCCTTAAGAAATAAAAAAATTCAAACTTATTGTACCCTTAAAAGCCTTTCAGATAATTTAAAATAAATCTATTTTAGATCTCCAGATGCTCCATATTTTCTATAGGGCTTAATGTCGTATACAAAGTCTCTCTTAAAGAAATAAATCGTACGCACCCTAGAAAATCGTACGCACCCCATCGAATGATCTTAAATATTAAAATTTTAGCTCTCCAGATGCTCCATTTTTTTTCTATAGGGCTTGGTGTCGTATACAAGTCTCCCTTAAAGAAAAAAAATCAACCGCATCCTCCTACCATCGAATGACCTTAAATATTAAAATTACTTTTCATAATCTGAAAATATCAACGCGAATTGAGCACTTAGAGGCTTCCTCATTGTCTATAAAAAAAAACTTCAAACTTATTGTATTTCTAGAGGTCTCCTCATAGCCTTTTAAAGGCCTCCTCATAATCTTTGAAAAAATCCAGCCCTATTGAGCCCACTTAAGAAGGGGCCTTAAACAATACAAGCTTATTGTGCCCTAAGAAGCCTCACCGATACTTAATTAAAACTGTGATTGTTCTTCAGAAAAGCTCCACATTTTCTATAGGGCATGGTGGCGTATACAAAGTCTCCATTGAAAAATAATTATACGCACCCTCCTACCATCGAGTGACCTCAAATATTAATAATATTTCTCACACAAAAATCGACGCCTATTGAGGCCTTAATGGCCTGCTTATAGTCTTTCATAACCTCGTAACCTTTAAAAAATTCACGCGTCTTTAAATAATTGAGGTATCCGTCTTGTCTTTAAAAAAAATCGCATATATTGCACCGTTCGAGGCCTCTCCGATCTACAATTAAATCATATTTTGTGTTCTTCCGAAAAGCTCCATTCTTTTTCTATAGCAATTGGCGTATGAAAAAAATATTCCTCTTGAAAAAGTAGTAATCATACGCACCCATAGTAACCTCAACCTATTAATATTACTCATGCGCACCCTCCTACCATCGAGAGATCTCAAACATTAATATTACTTCTCAAAAACATCCCCTATTTATATTACTTCTCAAAAACATCCCCTATTGAGCAGAAAGTGTGCATAGACTTTCAAAAATTCGTGATTAGTTTGCTAAAAATCACGCTGTTTAACTTCTTGAGGTGTACGTTTAGTCTTAAAAAATCCGCATAAATTGCACCGTTCAAGACCTCTCCGATCTCCAAATTAAATCTATTTTGTGTTTTTCCGAAAAGCTCCACTCTTTTCGCATTTGGCTTGGTGGCGTATAAAAAATATGCCCCCTTAAAAATAAAAATAGTAATCATACGCACCCAACATTGTGGCCTTAACCTATTAACATTACTCATACACACCCTACTACCGTCGAGTGACCTCAAATATTAATATTACTTCACATAGTTAAAAGACACCTATTGAAGTCTTAATGACCAGCTCATATCCTTTCAAAAATCCACGAGTATTTTGTTCCTATGGACCTCACTGTAACCTTTAAAAAATGCATTTATATCATTGAGGCCTCCTTGTAGTCTTTAAAAATTCAAACATATCTAACACTTAGAGGCCTTTCCGATCTCCAATTAAATCATATTTTTGTTCTGCAGAAAAGCCCAGTTCTTTTTCTATAGGACTTGGTGGCGTATCAACAAATATTACCCTTGAAAAATTAGTAATGATACGCACCCAATATAGTGACCTCACCGATTAATATTATTCATACTCATTCGCACCCTCCTACCTTCGAGTAACCTCAAATATTAATATCAAATATCTCATAGTTAAAAAAAAAACATCCCCTATTGAAGCCTTACTGGCCTGCTCATAGACTTTCAAAAATTCACGTTTATTTTGCTACCAGGGACCTCCTCGTAATCTTTAAAAAAATTTAGTCTTTTTTTGTAGAAGCCTTTAACCTGTAGAAGCCTCTCCGATTTTCAGTTAGCTATATTTTTTTTTTATTCCGAAAAGCTCAACTATTTTCCCATTGCTCTTGGAGGCGTATCAATAAATATTCACCATGAAAAAATAGTAATCATACGCAGCCACCATAGTGACCTCAACCTGTTAATATTACTCATACGCCAAGTGGTGCTGGTGGCATCATCTAATGAATGAATTCATGCATGCATAGTTCTGTCATAAAATGTTATTAACAAGTGGCATTTATATTAGAAACTAAAAAAATGGTGGAGGTAGAGGGTGCCTGAGGGGAGGGCCAGGAGAAAAATCTGCAGTTAAGCTACTGAAAAAATATAAACAACAATTTGTAATTGACAACACAAAGCACGCAGCATGTGGCGTAGATGAAATGACAACAAAGGAGAAGAGTCGAACGAAGAAAAATATATTAAAATAGGGATATAAATTATACACTTTAGTGATTACGGAAAAACAACAAAGAAGAAGATAGGGGTAGTAAACAAGAGATATAAAAATAAGGATACATAAAAAACTACAAAGGGGATTGTCCAAAGAATAAATATGAAATTGCTAAAAGATTGGAGAAGAATTAAAAGTAGTGAGGTCTGAGGGTGGTGTAGGTAATTTAGAGACCAGAACTGGGTTGTTTTATAGAATTAAGATAGGATTTGAAAAACTCAAAAAATTAGATTTGTATAAAACATTAGGAGGTCCCCAGAATGTCTCAGACAGCTCAATGTGAAGGTGGATTTATTGAAGAATCTGGTGATCCCTGTTGGTGGTCAAGAATCAGAAGAGGACTGCAAAACTATTAGAAAAAAAATTGTTGCTTAAATAAATCTTTAAAAAATATTTTTTTTAAAATCCACAACTCCATTAGCCTATGCAAAATCTTCCTTAAAAATCCAAGCCTATAATAACCCAGAAAAATGCGCATGTAACACAACGCGTATGATTACTATTAATTCTGTTGAACATGGTGGCGTATAATTGATGTAGCAATGAAAATATTCGAAGCCATGATTAAATATAGTCTAGTTTCAGGCGCACATTTATTAATTGTGAAAAAAACTGAGGAGGAACCCTAACGGCTCAAGAAACGTAAATTTTGTAAAGAATCCGAAATTTTTTACTTTTGAAATTATTATTTATGGGAAATTCCCAACTTTTATGGTCTGTTCAGATTCTTGAAAAATTCGATTGGAGGTATCCCCAGATTCAGTAATAAATCCTCGATTTGTGGGTCATTAGAAGTCTTCTAGAATTTTTTAATAAATCATAATTATAAAAATCATTGTAACCTTTGAATACATCCGGTTTTCGAGCTTTGCAGGCCTTCCCACATTTTATAATAAATATCCGTTTAATAAACTACCATCATAGCCTTATAAAAATTTAATCTCATTGAGTTCATGAGATTAAATTTAAATTTAATCTCATTGAGTTCTTATAGCTATTAAAATAAACCCCGTTTATTGAACTCGTAGAAACACATTTCATAGTATTTAAAAATTGAGAACTTAGAGGCCTCATCGAAGGCGTGTAAAAACCTCGCTTATTGAGCTTATAGAGGTCCCCCCACAATTATTCAATAATCAACATTATAGAGTTCTTGGAACCCTCCTCATAGACTTTGACATTCCTGTCAAAGTTTCTTGAGGTTTTATAAGCCTCCTAATGTCTATATAAAATCCTCACTTATTGAATGATAGTTGAGCACCTTATAGTCTTAAATAAATCCATGCTTTTTGAGCTTTTACAGATTTCAAGAGAATCTTTAAAAAATCCCCATTTATTGTGATCGCAAATGCCTCCTTATGGCCTTTAAATACCGACGTTTTTTTAAATTTTTTTAAAGACTCCTCATAGCCATTGAGCTCTAAGTCGTCTTCACAGAATCCATACTTATTGGCATCATCTTCCAATCCGAAAATTAAAGATTTTTAGGGTAGTATGATTAATATTAATTCTGTCAAGGTATTATAGCTTTGTGTAGCCCCAAAAGTTTGTAACGCCGCGAAATATTGGTCTTAGACCCACCTTTAAGTATACCAATAGTAATATCTCGACTAGCTGAGTCGATCTAGACATGTGTGTCCGTCCGTCCGTCTGTCCATTATAATTTGTAAACACGATACAGGCCACAGTTATGGACCAATCTTCACGAAATTGTGCATGTACGATGGGTTCTGGCCAATGAAGACCCTTATGGTTTTTTGTAAAGATCGGTTAATATTTAGGGGATAAAATGGACCAAATACTTTAATTTTGTCTAATTTCCTGGTCGCTCCAGAGACCACAATTATGGGTCAAACATCGCGAATATTTAGCGGGTCAAATGGACCCTGACTTTTGTGTGAAAAATTACAAAATTTGTATTCTATAGCGTACATATTTACCCCTGAAGGCCATAGACCCGATAAGTTGATAGCATATCCAAGGGGAGTTGGTGACCTTTAAATTGATACCAATTATATTGTCGTATGTACTCTGATGTGGAAGTTATTCTTAACTATTTACAGGTGCTTACGTATTCCTATATTACTTAGTAACCCATTACCACACTAGAGGGCGGAAATATAGCATTGACCGCTTTGAAATTTTCCATAAGGTTCCAGTTATGGTCACGGACAACGGCTATAATCTTCGGTGATGATCAGATTACAATTTTGGGATGAAGTGGACCGAAAACTTATTTTTTTGGTGTGTTTATTTTTTCGAATCGATCTATAGGCCACAATTATAAGCCGAACAAACAACGATGAAGGGAATATGTATAAGTAATTAGAGAATATAAGTAATATTTGTTGACCTCTAGTCGGCAAGAGTGTGCAAATATCGCGGAATATTGCCCAAGTTCAGAATCCGGTCATTTTAAGCAGTTGTAACACATTGCGTATGATTAATATAAATGTGCTGAGGGCATGGTGGCGTATAATTGATGTTTTAGGTTTTCCAAGGCGTAGATTTTTAAAATAATGTCCTAGTGTCCCTTAAAATGCTACGTTTATAGTCCGTCTAAAATCATGTATAGACCTTAAAATGAAATTTGAAAAGTCCACACGTATAGTCTATAAAAACCTACACTTAAAGCCCTTAAGAGACCATATGGTATCATTAATGTTATTAAAATGTCCTAAGGGTCCTTCTAAGGTCTTTTACAAAACCACGCTTAGGGTCCTTCTAAGGTCTTTTACAAAACCACGCTTAGGGTCCTTCTAAGGTCTTTTACAAAACCACGCTTAGGGTCCTTCTAAGGTCTTTTACAAAACCACGCTTAGGGTCCTTCTAAGGTCTTTTACAAAACCACGCTTAGGGTCCTTCTAAGGTCTTTTTCAAAACCACGCTTAGGGTCCTTCTAAGGTCTTTTACAAAACCACGCTTAGGGTCCTTCCAAGGTCTTTTACAAAACCACGCTTAGGGTCCTTCTAAGGTCTTTTACAAAACAACGCTTAGGGTCCTTCTAAGGTGGTTTTGTAAAACCACGCTTAGGGTCCTTCTAAGGTCTTTTACAAAACCACGCTTAGGGTCCTTCTACGGCCTTTTACAAAGCCACGCTTAGTGTCCTTCTACGGTCTTTTACAAAACCACGCTTAGGGTCCTTCTAAGGTCTTTTACAAAACCACTAAAGTCCTTTAAAGAAGCAATGTCTATGATGCTTCAAAAGTCCTTTAGAAGCAACGTAATAACCCTATAATAGCCATTCTAAATTTATTTAAAAGTCCTCTGTTAGTCCGTTAAAGACACCACGCCAATTGTCCTTTAAAGAAACGACGTATATGGTCCTCCTACAGTCCTTTGAATAAACCACATCTATGGTCCTCCTACAGTCCTTTAAAGGAACCACGTGTATGGTCCTTTAAAGTCCTTTAAAGAAACCACGCCTTTAGTGACGTTTAAGTACTTTAATCCCTCTAAAGTCCTTTATAGATGCTACTCTTATGGTCATTCAGAAGTTACCTTTATAGTCCTTTGATAGTCATTTTAATATTATTTAAAAGTCTTATAGACCTTCTAAGGTCCTTTAATGAAACCATTTTTATTTTCCTTTTAAGACTCTTTAATGAAACCAATTTTATGAGCCTTTCAGAATCGTTCTATTTCCTCCAAATATCCTTTAGTCCTTCCAAAGTCCTTTAAAAAATCATAGGTTTTTTTCATATTTTGAATAATTATTTTTTAATTGAAAGCACTAAAGCAATGAAATTCACTGAAGCATACTTTTAGGCGCCTAATTACCTGTTCACTGCCATTAAGTACCAACTATACAATGTAGACAATAATTGTCCCATTATTATTATAACTAGTTCGAATTATTATTTTTTAGACTAATTGTCAAGCTTCCAGTTATTGACATTCAAAACAACGAGAAAAAAGTGCACCTCCCCCTCTTTACTAATAGCCTCTCAACCAACACCACCACTCTTCCAAAGTATTCGATATTTTGATTGACAGTTATTTATCAAATGTCTGAGTAAACAATTTATTTATGCATAATTATTGAGAATATAAAATAGGAAACGTAAATGACAATCAACTTGTATGATGAGAGACTTGCGGGGAAGGGGGGAGTATTATTTACAATTGTTCCTTTGCTGGGCCACCAAAAGTGGCAACTATTAAAAATGAATCATCATTTTTTTGTCATGGCTGGGCTTGGAGTTGGCCAACAAGTAGAATGGAAAACAGTAACAAAATATTAACTGGAGCAAAATATTAAAAGGAGGACACACAAAGGATTAACGACAATAACAATCCTTTGTGTGTCCTCCTTTTTTATGAGTGTTGCTTCTTCTTTTTTTGTTTGTCGTATTTTGTAGTCAACGCAATTATTTTATTGATATTCCGGCAGACAGTCATTATCAATTTTATGGGGGGTTGCTTAGTGGGTTCGAATCTTAATGGACATTTTATTTTCAATTTTTTCTGCATTTAATTTCAGGGAGAATTGAAGTTAAAGGACGAAGAAGAAGAGCGACAACAATTTAAACCAAAAGTCCTTAAAAAATCACGTTTATTGTCCTTTAGAATTCCTTTAAAGAAACCACGTATATAGTCCTTCAGAAATCCTTCACAGAAACCATATTTATGGTCCTTTGATAGTCCTTTTAAATATTTAAAAGAAACCTCGTTTATATTCCTCTAAAATTCGTTAAACAAATCAAGCCTAGGGTCATTTTGATATCCTTTAAAGTAACCACGTTTATATTCCTGCAATAGTCCTCCTAAAATCTTTTATAGAAATCACGTTTATAATCCTTCAAAAATCCTTTAAAGAAACCACGTTTAAAGTCCTTTTAAAATCCTTTAAAGAAACCACGTTTAAAGTCCTTCTAAAATCCTTTAAAGAAACCTCGTTAAAAGTCCTTTGATAGTCCTTCTAAAATCCTTTAAATAAACCACGTTTATAGTCCTTTGATAGTCCTTCTAAAATCCTTCAAAGAAACCACGTTTATAGTCCTTTAGAATTCCTTTAAAGAAACCACGTTTATAGTCCTTTAGAATTCCTTTAAAGAAACCACGTTTATAGTCCTTTAGAATTCCTTTAAAGAAACCACGTTTATAGTCCTTTGATAGTCCTTCTAACATGCTTTAAAGAAACCACGTTTATAGTCATTTGATAGTCCTTCTAACATCCTTTAAAGAAACCACGCTTATAGTCCTTCTAAAACCCTTCAAAGAAACCACGTTTATAGTCCTTCAAAAATCCTTTAAAGAAACAACGTTTATAGTCCTTCTGAAGTCCTTTAAAGAAACCACGTTTATAGTCCTTTTAAAATCCTTTAAAGAAACCACGTTTATAGTCCTTCTAAAATCCTTTAAAGAAACCACGTTTATAGTCCTTCTAAAATCCTTCAAAGAAGCCACGTTTATAGTCCTTCTAAAATCCTTTAAAGAAACCACGTTTATAGTCCTTCTAAAATCCTTCAAAGAAACCACGTTTATAGTCCTTCTAAAATCCTTCAAAGAAGCCACGTTTATAGTCCTTTGATAGTCCTTTTAAAATCCTTCAAAGAAACCACGTTTATATTCCTTTTAAAATCCTCTAAAGAAACCACGTTTATAGTCCTTTGATAGTCCTTCTGAAATCCTTCAAAGAAACCACGTTTATAGTCCTTCTAAAATCCTTCAAAGAAGCCACGTTTATAGTCCTTCTAAAATCCTTCAAAGAAACCACGTTTATAGTCCTTCTAAAATCCTTCAAAGAAGCCACGTTTATAGTCCTTCTAAAATCCTTTAAAGAAACCACGTTTATAGTCCTTTGATAGTCCTTTTAAAATCCTTCAAAGAAACCACGTTTATAGTCCTTCTAAAAACCTTTAAAGAAACCACGTTTATAATCCTTTGATAGTCCTTCTAAAATCCTTCAAAGAAACCACGTTAATAGTCCTTCTAAATCCATTAAAGAAACCGTTTATAGTCCTTTGATAGTCCTTCTAAAATCCTTCAAAGAAACCACATTTATAGTCGCTTGGTAGTCCTTCTAAATTCCCTTAAACAAACCACGTGTATAGTGCCTTTAAAAACCTTTTAAGAAACTCCCTTTACAGTCCTTTCGTTGTCCTTCTAAAGTCCTTTAAATATGGTCCTTTGATAGTCCTTCTAAAGTCCATTAAATATGGTCCTTTGATAGTCCTTCTAAAATCCGTAAAGGGAACCGCGTGTATAGTCCTTAAATAACCCTTCTAAAATCCTTTAAAGAAACCACGTTTATGGTCCTTTCAAGAAACCACGCCCACGTCCTTTATAAATCCTTATGATAATTCTCTGAAACTCCTTTGGGCTCCTTAAGACCTGTGTGTGGGATTAGATTCCTTCTGTGCTTGCAATGTTCAAATTCGTCCAGTGTTTGTTCAATGTCTAAAATTTCCGATTAACTTTTGACATTTACAATTTTAGTTTCTCGTTCTGATGAAATTCAGGTTATTTTGCCAAACACGCAATAGTTCAATGAATGCAATTTTTTGTTATTTTCAGTGCGCAAGCTTTCAATTAAAATGCCAAACAAAGTTGCCGAGTTGAAATGTTATTAAACTTAGCTGGAAGGGAATTTATTTAACTGCAAGAAAAAAATTAATTATTTTTAGTGTTTGTTGGCTTAATAGAAAATACGGCAGTTTCCAAGAAATCGATAGTTTATTTTAAGGCGTATGAGTGATATTCACAAAATGTTCCTCATACGCCCTTTGGTACCCTGGGAGAAAAATAATTATTATTAGTCATACGCTCCCATGTTCTACCATTGAGTTTTTTAAGTTCATTTAATTAAAAATCGGGATTTTTAAATTGAAATTCCTTGAAGGTCCTTTCATATCCTGTTTCCCTTAAATTTAAGATGTATATATTTTTTAATATTTCTTTTTCGAAATTTGAAATAGAAAATGTGTCAGTTTCCAAGAAAATCAATAGTTTTTTAGGGCGTATGAGTGATATACCCAAAATGTTTACATAAATTCTTCATACGCCCCTTTGTTCCCTCGGTGAAAAATAATTATTATTAGTCATACGCTCCCATGTATTTAAATTAAATTTTTAAAGTTATTTAATTAAATATCGGGATTTTAAATTGAAATTCTTTGGAAGGTCTTTCCATTTCCTCTTTCCCTTTAAATTTAAAATATTTCTCTCTTTGTGAAATTTAAAAAATAGTTTGCTTGCCGCATCTTGTTTTTCTTATCTCCTCTTTTTGATGTCTCTTATCAAATATTAAAGTTGTTTGAAACATAAATAATTTTATTATTCTTCAGATTCCCTTATCGGTGATGCTGCTGCTTCTGTCCCCGCCACTGCCACAGCTCTCAATTGAATGCCCTCCAAAGACCTTTGACATATAGAATGGAAGCATGATGACAGCAAACGACCATATTCCAGTCAACAATTGAACATTGCCATCATCGCCAGGGCATTATCAACATCATGGTTGTCATCGTCGTCGTCATCGTCATTTTCTGTTTCTCATTTCGTGTGTTTTTTGTATGACAGAATATTTTATATTTATTCTCTCAATGGTCTCGCCGCTTTGTCCGTAGTTCTTTCACAGGGTTTCTTCTTCACTTTTTTTTCAATTTGTAGGAAAGTCAGTTCTCCGAATCGAGACCTCCCTATTCGTTTATTAAATCAACCAGCCATCCATCCATCCGTCCTGGTCATCATACAAATGGGAATGGTATTGCTTGAATTATGATGGCAATGATTTTCATGTTTTTTTCCCATTCTCCCTCTCTTTAAGAGGGGGGAAGGGAGTAGGGAGTCGTTATGAGCCAGTTTTTATGTCTATATACCAGGACGATAATTTTTTCATTTAATATGGCCACTGATTTAATATGGCCAAGAATTGAGAAATTTATGACTTACTTTAATAACATCAAAAATTAATATCAATCATACGCCCAATGGACCATATCGAATAATAAATAAAAATACGTATACGCCACATCGAACCACATAACCCAAAAACTAAATTTCTTCGAAGGTTTCTTTAATGGATTTTAGAAGAACTATTAAAGGACTTTAAACGTGGTTTGTTTAAAGGCTTTTAGAAGGACTATCAAAGAACTGTAAATTTGGTTTCTTTAAAGGATTTTGGAAATAGTATCAAAGGACTATAAACGTGGTTTCTTTAAAGGATTTTAGAAGGACTCTCAGTGGGCTATAAACGTGGCTTCTTTTAGGGATTTTAGAAGGACTATCAAAAGTCTATAACGTGGCTTATTTAAAGAACTTAAATAGCATTATTAATGGACTATAAACCAGATGTCTTTCTTCCTTCACGCATCCTTTAAACAATATTTTTTTAACCTCACCATTGATGGTCCTTTGAAAAATATATTTTTTAAATCCAATCCATCGGTGGTCTTTGAAATATTTCTTTAAAAATCAAGGCTTAATTGGGTTCTTTGTTGATCCTTTGAAACAAATATTTTTTAAAATTAAACAACATTTTTTTTAATCCAGGCCACAGATGGTCCTTTGTTGATCCTTTGAAAAATAGTCAGATGGTCCTTTAAACAACATGTTTTTAACCAGTCCTCAGATGGTCCTTTGTTGATCCTTTGAAAAAATATTTTTTTTAATCCACGCCTCAGATGGTTCTTTGTTGATCCTTTGAAAGAAATTTAATTTTTGTAATCCACTCCTCAGATGGTCCTTTGTTGATCCTTTGAAAAAATATTTTTTTAATCCACGCCTCAGATGGTCCTTTGGATTTTTTTAAAAATCCACGCCTCAGATGGTCCTTTGAATTTTTTAAAAATCCACGCATGCAGTGGACTATTGAAAAAATATTTTTTAAAATCAACGCCTCAGATGGTACTTTGTTGATTTTAAAAAATCCACGCCTCCAGGTAACCTTTGAAAGAAGATCTTTTTAAAAATACATGCCACAGTTAGACCCTTGAAAACCATTTTTTTAATCCACGGCTCAGATAGACCATTGAAAAATATTTTTAAATGGTCTTTTAAATAAAATATTTTGTAAAAATCCATCACCACTCAAAAATATTTTTTAGATATCCTCTTTTGCCGCTCCTTAATATCCTGTCTACAAAAAACTGTAGACAATCCCCCTTTCCAATAAATATCCCTTAGAGTTCATTGTCCCGACTACTGATTAATGTTTTCATTTCGGTTTCAACATCGACATAAATTATTCACAATTCGTGTCTGCCTATATGTCTGCCAATAAAATAATAAGGAAGAAGACAACACGAAGGGATACAACCACTAAATACCAGCAATGCTACCGTTATTATTTATTTTTTAGGCGGTGCCACATCTCCTCCCACCTCTGGAAAATAATTATTATTTTGCTTTAATATTAAATGGCTCCATTTGGAGGAGGCTTGGAGAATAAACAAAACACCTCTCACTCGTATCTACCACTCCCCGGAAAATTGTAGTGTCCTGTAAGCTTCCTTCGAATGTTTACTAACCAAACAAATAAATATATGTATTTGTTTACTCCGACATGCCATGACGAAGAACTCTGCAATCGATTATCTGTCCCCTCCATTGTTGGATAGTTGAGGAGGTCTTAATGGTTTTCATGGGAATGTGAAGCTCTCCCATTAGTCCAGAAAAAATAATAATTTTAAGTCATTAATTATTTATTTTGAAAATGGACATAATGATTCCAAAAAAATTGTTGATATGGGGCATTGATAAGGTAACGCCTAAAACTATGCTTTAGTTTTATGATTTAAAATTTATTGCGATGTTAATTATACGCCTCCTAGTACCATGTCTGTATTTTATTATTGTAGATTTATTTCCTTTATTATCACAACACTCATACGCCACCTTGTTCATCATAATTAATATTAATCATACGCCAGGGGGGTTATCGATTTCAAAAAGTGGTTTATTTATAGTTTTTTAGGGGAATTATAAGTAATTTTGTTCTTAGAGGATTACTAAGTGATCTAAGAGATCTTAGTTGATCTCTTGGGCATTTTTTTTATTTTGAATATGACTTTAAAATATTACATTATTCTAGTTTTTATTTTTATTAGTTTATCATTAGTAATTTCCCCTTCCTCCAGTGAGTCGACCTTCCAGTTTTTATTCCACTAGCATGGGATTTTCATTTCATTTTTCATTTTTTGTTTGTTGGCAATTACTTTTGTATATTCATTACCTTTTAAATCGATTGGTGGAATCTTAAAATAACTTAATTGGCCGTAATGTGAATAAAAGCTCTTCTTCCTCCGTTCCTCCTCCATTGAGCTCCATATATTGGGTCAATGATTTGCCATTTTCCCATAGCATTGAATCATTGTTTGTTTGTCGTGCCGAAGATTTATTGTTTAAGGCATAATGCAGAGAGAGAATGTTGAAAAGCTACATTACTTGCTGGTGGATGCAATTCAATTTGGAATTAAATAAAGGATGTTTGTCTCAGACACACACATTCAATGCCCACAATGTCTTCGGACTTATTTGATATGGTGGTCTAAAAAATTATTTAAAAAATCATATGGTGCCCTAAAAAAATTATTTCATAAATCCACGCCTCATATGGTGGCCTAAAAAAATTATTTCATAAATCCACGTGG
>NW_026879853.1:0-28370 GCF_032173495.1 Musca vetustissima
AAAGGAATATTTTGGAAGGACTATATGATCCATTGGCGTGGATTTTTAAAGGAATATTTTGCAAGAAGTAGATGATCCATAGGCGTGGATTTTTAAAGGAATTTTTGGAAGAAGTAGATGATCCATAGGCGTGGATTTTTAAAGGAATTTTTGGAAGAAGTAGATGATCCATAGGCGTGGATTTTTAATGGAGTTTTTGGAAGAAGTAGATGATCCATAGGCGTGGATTTTTAAAGGAATTTTTGGAAGAAGTAGATGATCCAAAGGCGTGGATTTTTAAAGGAATTATTGGAAAAAGTAGATGATCCATAGGCGTGGATTTTTAAAGGAATTTTTGGAAGAAGTAGATGATCCATAGGCGTGGATTTTTAAAGGAATTTTTGGAAGAAGTAGATGATCCATAGGCGTGGATTTTTAAAGGAATACGTTGGAAGGAGTATACGATCCATAGGCGTGGATTTTTAAAGGAATTTTTGGAAGAAGTAGATGATCCATAGGCGTGGATTTTTAAAGGAATACGTTGGAAGGAGTATACGATCCATAGGCGTGGATTTTTAAAGGAATACGTTGGAAGGAGTATACGATCGACAGGCGTGGATTTTTAAAGGAATACGTTGGAAGGAGTATACGATCCATAGGCGTGAATTTTTAAGGGAATATTTTGCAAGGAGTATATGGTCCATAGGCGTGAATTTTTAAAGGAATATTTTGGAAGATTTTTATGATCCATAGGCGTGCATTTGTAAAGAAATATTTTGAAAGATTTTTATGATCCATTGGTGTGTATTTAAAAAAAAAAAATTTGGAAAGAGTTTATGATCCATATGCGTGAGTTTTTTATTTTATTTTTTTATTTTTCGGATTATGTAGATAATATTTTATTAAACTTTCAGGGTCGTTTTTCTTGTAAAGCATAATAAGCGTAATGGACCTAAATGCTTAAGGGAACCCCCGCATTCTCGATTTTAATTTTTCAAGATTTTCAATGGGCTGGTAAATCAATACCAATGCTTGTTAAGGTTTGTAACTTTGCACATATATATTTCAAGATTTAAAAGAGAAGAAAAATAATTTACAAAAAATTGTGTTGTTGTTGTTTTATTGTAATTAAAGAAAAGTCCTCATTTTTGATGGCGGGCATGATAACTCCTCACTGGATCATCGGAACCCGAAAATTCCAACGGTTTTAGAAAGAGTACATGTCTGGCTCTTGTATGAACTAGGATTATTGACCTCGCTCTAAAATTAACAAAATGGCGGACCTTTGAAAAAATATTTTTGGAAAATCGCCGATTTTTGACCAAAAACTATGTTAAACCACTAAGGAAAGCAGTAAAGTCGGACGGGGCCGACTATATGATACCCTTCACCACTATGGGTATATTAAACAGGACTATTATCATGAAATTGTATGAAATAAAATATGTGATATTTATCTCAATGTGAAACGACCTAGATCTATCCATAAACATGTCATTCGTTTGTTACAATGGGACAAAAGTATGTAATTCGACTTCAAACAAATATCAAAATATCATCCGTTGGGCTATGTCGGAACTTCTAGAAAACTTAACTACGTTAATCTATGCTCAATTGTGTACGTTGTGCAAAATTTGTTGTCAATCTGAGAAGTTTTATGCACAATTTACTTAAAATCGGACTAAAATATATATGGAAGCTATATCCAAATATGAACAGATTTCAACGAAACTTGTCACAGGTTAGGTTATACTAATTTCAGTACGTTTTGTTCCTATCAGCCATTATATGGCTGATTGAGCACAATTGAGTTCCTTGGTGCGTCAATTACTTAAAATCAATCTACAATATAAGAGAGCTATATCTAAATCTAGACCGATTTTCACGAAACTTGGCACTCATCATTCTGGATTAAATTCAGTACGCTATGCAACATAAGAACTGTGGTACATTATGTAGATTAATTCGGACGAAAATATATATGTCTAGATCTGAACCGATTTTCACGAAACTCAGCACACATCATTCCAACACGAATTCAGTCCAAATTACGTGCAAATCGTGCACCATTTACATTAAATCGGACGAAAATATATATGGGAGCTATATCTAAATCTTGACCGATTTTCACGAAACTTGGCAGACATCACTCTAAGCTGAATTCAGTACGTTATGTCAAATTTCGTGTAAATCGAAATATATATTGGGACGGTGCACCATTTTTATGAAATCGGAAGAATCTATATATGGGAGCTATATCTAAATCTTGACCGATTTTCTCAAGACTTGACAGACATCATTCTAGGCTGGATTCATCAATACGTTATGCCAAATTTCGTGCAAATCGAAAGATTTATAGGGACACTGGTGCACCATTTACTGGAAATCGGACGAAACTATATATGGGAGCTATATCTAAATCTGGACCGATTTTCTCAAGACTTGACAGACATCATTCTAGGCTGGATTCAGTACGTTATGCCAAATTTCGTGCAAATCGAAGGATATATAGGGTCTTTGGTGCACCATTTACATGAAATCGGACGAAACTATATATGGGAGCTATATCTAAATCTAAACCGATTTTCACGAAACTTTGCACACATCACTCTAGACCTTATTTATTACGCTGTGCCAAATTTCGTGCAAATCGAAAGATATATAGGGACCTTGGTACACCATTTACCTTAAATCGGACGAAAATATATATGGGAGCTATATCTAAATCTGAGCCGATTTTTCCCAATTTCAATACGGTTCGTTCTTGGGCCAAACAAATGAGCTGTGCCAAATTGCATCCAATTCGGTTGATAAATGCGACCTGTACTTTGTTTACAATTTAACATGGACAGACGGAAGGGCATGCATAAATCGACCCAGAAAGTGATTCTATGCATATTCTCAAAAGGAACCATGGGTCTATTTCGATTATTTTTGCCTGTTACAAACATATGCACAAAGACATAATACCCTGTACCACAGTGTGGTGAAGGGTATAAAAATAAGGAAGGTCTTCACCGATTGGCTTTATCCTAGTTCATACGATAGATATACACTCACAGAGAAACGTGTAAAAATTTGGAATCGATTGGATTATTAGTTTTTGAGTTATCGTACCCGCCATTCGCAAAGGAGAAAAAGGCGTTTAAAGTTTGAGAAGCCCTTTAGCCGTCACTTGATGCTGACACAATAAATCGGCTATATCTTCAAGAGTTCTTGAGATTTTCACTTGAAATTTTGTAGGGACATTCTTGAATTAGTGTAGATTCGAATTAAATCAAAAAAAATTTGACCCCGAGAATGGGTGGGGTCCCCTTAAATATTTAAAGGATTTTTTTCAGGTAGGTGATGTAAGGTCTATTTGATTAGGACTATTTCTCAATATTGTATACTACCCCCTCTAGAATATAACAATAGATGATTTCAAGGTTCTATGTATTAGTACAAATACAGTTCTCTACATGTATGCGTGTAGTTTTCAATTAAAGTCAATTTGTATGTTTTGCCGCTTGAAAAAGCACATGATCTTGTGAGTCGGACAAATGCGTCTCAACGAGAGTCAACATGAAACGACAGCAATACGACGACAAAAAGAAAAACCATCTCCCCCAGAATATAAAAATAACCTACTTGAGAGGGTAACTGCACCTACAACCGAACCAACCAACCAACTGGACATCAATGTTACCCACACACACACCGTGATACATTCAAGTGTAACTCCACCGACTACCATGCAACATGACGCATACAAGTTTCCCGCAGCAATGGAAGAATCGCAACAGGCAATGCAATGCAAACGCGTTTTACGTTTTTGGTATTCACTTGCGTTGCGTTTTTGTTCGAACAATTGATGCTCATTGATCGAAATTGTAATGGACATAAATAAAACAAGATCAATCAATTGATTTATTTTGACATGTTGCAACAAAAAACTTCAACAACAAACATCAGAAACTTGTATCTCAACGTTCGTTGGTCGTCGTCGTTGCTGTCGTCGTCATTTTCGGTGGTGGTGGTGGTGGCGGTACTGGCGTTGAATGCAACACACTCTAGCATACACAATTGTACACACAAACGTATTGTAGCACTCTCCCGCAATTATTTGCAATCACACAGTGTGGTGGTGTTTTTGGCTTCTGGCGCTTTTTATACCCTCCACAATGAGTGAAATGTATCTATTGAATGTGTCATTCGGTTTGTAACACTTGGAAATACTCACCTGAGACTCTTGATCAGAATAAAATTCTATCTCCATTTAGTCCGTCTGTCCTTATAGAAATGACAATATTTAAAATAGTCCTTAAATATTTTGTGCAGACATTCCATTACTCCTTGGATCCTTGGATGTGGTGCATCGGTCCACGTTTTGTTATAGCTTAGACATAACGACACTCGCCAATATTCGGTATCTTGGGAATTTTGTTCACTTTTTTCAGCAGAATTGGCTGTAATTTAATATTTAGAGATCTCACTGTGTAGCATATTTTAGATTAGCACCCATAGGGTAGTCTGAGGTGGTAAGGGTATTTAACTAAATTAGCAAAAATTTTATTTTTGCCATTCGCATTATCAATATGATTCGGTTTTTGGGGCTTTGGGAATGTTTTTCAACCGAATAGATTTTTTTGATATTTTGAGTTCTCATTGGGCGTCGAATCTGTCACCAAAAATTATCAATATCGGACCATGTTATGGTATAGTTCCCGTTCTAACAATACCGCCTCATTTTAAAGATTTTAATGATTTTAAGCGCAGTTTCCTACCGATGTGACATTTAAGAAATGATTTGAAATTAATATCTGCGTTGATTCTGCAAGAAATTTTTTGTAACGGTTATCTTGAAGAACTTTCTGAGGTATAAGTTAGAATCTTTAAAGAAATGTAGATGTTTAATTACTATTATGAGAGGAGTATTTGATCCATACACATGGACGGTTAATGGAATATATCGGAAGGTGTAGCTGATAATGTACGTAGGGTGTACAATGTCCTACCATAAATTATCATAATCGATCTACGTTATAGTAAGCTCTCAGATATGAGTCGTTTATTTTGAAAGTGGTTTAAGTCAACTTTTTATACCCTTCACCACACTGTGGTACAGGGTATATGTTTGTAACAGGCAAGACCCATGGAGGTAGACGAGATTGACCCATGGTTCCTTTTGAGAACATGCATAGAATCACTTTCTGAGTCGATTTATGCATGTCCGTCCGTCTGTCTGTTGATGTTAAATTGTAAACAAAGTACAGGTCGCATTTATAATCCGATTTGGATGTAATTTGGCCCAAGGACGAAACATATTGAAATTGATTTCAGATTTAGATATAGCTCCCGTATATATTTTCGGCAGATTTAATGTAAATATTATACCAAAGTCCCTATATATCTTTCGATTTGAACGAAATTTGGCATAGCGTACTGACTTAAGTCCACAATGATATGTGTAAAGTTTCCTAAACATCGGTTCAGATTGAGATTAAATTTTGAACAGTGCTGCATAACGAATACCGTGAATCAAGTGTGCTATAAGTCGATTGACACAAATTTGTCCGATTGTACGCAAACGACAGAAATGTAGCATATGTTAGTCCGCTCACTTAGATATAAAGATCACATATTTAAATTCCGTTTATGATCGGACGGGCCGACCATATCGAACTTTCTGCGTTTCTATATTCTGAGGCTGGGGAATATTTTGCGATGTGTACACCCTCTTGACCGATTAGATGTCAACAGATACTCTTTCTTACCCTGGCATATTTATACCCTACACAACTATGTTGTCAGGGTATTATAGCTTTGTGCAGCCCCAAAAGTTTGTAACGCCGTCCGTCCGTCTGTCCGTCTGCCCATTATAATTTGTAAACACGATACAGGCCATAGTTATGGACCAATCTTCACGAAATTTTGCTTGTAGAATGGGTTCTGGCCAATGAAGATCCCTATAGTTTTTGGAAAAGATCGGTTAATATTTAGGGGATGAAATGGACCAAAAACTTTATTTTTGTCTGATTTTCTGGTCGCTCCAGAGGCCGCAATTATGGTTCAAACACCGCGAAAACCGCAAAAACTTTATTTTTGTCTGATTTTCTGGTCGCTCCAGAGGCCGCAATTATGGTTCAAACACCGCGAATTTTTGCATGGGGAAGGGGATCGGGCCAAATAATAAGCATGCCTGTTTCGATAAAGATCGGTCAATATTTAGCGGGTCAAATTGACACTGACTTTTGTGTGAAAAATTACAAAATTTGTATTCTATGGCGTATATATTTGCCCCTGAAGTACATAGACCCAAAAATGGGATAGTAGAGTAACTTCTGGTAATGTGGACCATGCGTCAAATGTGGACCACCCCCCATATCTAAGAAAATGCTTGAAATATGCCAATGCCGCCTTGATAAATGTTTTCCTAATTAGTGAAAACAAACATCTAATTTGGTTTTTAATAAATAATTGCAATGTTGAAAATTTAGCAGGTGAAAATGTAGCTCTGATTGCAAAAGTGTGATTTGAAAATTTTTTAGCACAATAGTCGAACGATTTTGTAAAATAGTCGAACATTTTGTTTTTCTCGAATATAAAGAGGTTATGTGGTTTTCTTGTTTTCTTTAACAAAAATACACGTTTATCTGTAATTACTTTCGGTTATTTTTAAATTTTTATTCATTTTTGAAGCCGATAATTATTTTTAAATAAAAATATACAATGTCGGGTAATGTGGACCACTATAAAAAAGTGGGACATTTTCATGAGGACGAGTTCGAAACAAGGGCGCATTTAATATGCGAGGAGGTATTCAATCCTCTGAAAACTCGATATCCGATATTATAGGTGCCTCGGTTGGATAATGAAGCAAGGACCTTCAAAATACCGCAAATGGGGTGGTACCCTTAAATGGGGGCAATTCCAAAACATGGACCCATATATTTTTGCATTCATTGTTACCCAAGAGTGCAATAAATTGAAATTTATCACAATTAATCCACAACCTACTTTTAACTTACTGATCCTCATTACCCACACATACTGGTCCACATTACCCGCCAAGTTATTTTTATATGCAGTTTAGAGTTTTTTGAAATATAATGCAATAACATTTTTATGGACAAATATATATAATTTTTGACCTGGAATATAATTAGCAAATCTACCATGCTGTGAAAACAATTTGTTTTTATTTTTTACCGTTGTTACGCCCACAATATCAAAAAAAGAAAATGGTGGTCCACATTACCCGAAGTTACTCTATGTGAAAGAGGAGTGGTTGACCTTTAAATTGATACCAATTATATGGTCGTATGTACTTACGTATGTGCTTACGTATTCAGACATTAGTTAGTAACCCAAAACCACTCTAGAGGCTAAAGGCCAACGCTTATAACATTCGGTGATGATCAGATAATAATTTTGGGACGAAGTGGACCGAAAACTTAATATTTTGTGTTTTTTTTTTTTTTTTTTTGAGTCGATTGAAAGCCTAACACCACAAGCCTAACACACGCCAAGTTATTTTTATATGCAGTTTAGAGTTTTTTGAAATATAATGCAATAACATTTTTATGGACAAATATATATAATTTTTGACCTGGAATATAATTAGCAAATCTACCATGCTGTGAAAACAATTTGTTTTTATTTTTTACCGTTGTTACGCCCACAATATCAAAAAAAGAAAATGGTGGTCCACATTACCCGAAGTTACTCTATGTGAAAGAGGAGTGGTTGACCTTTAAATTGATACCAATTATATGGTCGTATGTACTTACGTATGTGCTTACGTATTCAGACATTAGTTAGTAACCCAAAACCACTCTAGAGGCTAAAGGCCAACGCTTATAACATTCGGTGATGATCAGATAATAATTTTGGGACGAAGTGGACCGAAAACTTAATATTTTGTTTTTTTTTTTTTTTTTTGAGTCGATTGAAAGCCTAACACCACAACATAAACCACGATAAAGAGAATCTGGACAAGTCTACTGAATATTAGTAATATATGTTGACCTTTAGTCAGGTTTAAAGAGGGTGCAAATAACGCAAAGTTAGATTTTCGTGGAAGTTGTGTAGGGTATTATATGGTCGGCCCCGTCCGACTATACTGCTCCGCTCACTGGTTTTCGAATTATGTTTACACGGAGTGAATGGAGTAAATATCCCATACAATTTAAGTTTTGTTATTTTCCCAAAAGTGGACCCGATCACCTTTCTTGTGTGTAACATTCGTCTTTTTCGGCTTATAATACTGGCCTTTAGAGTCATTTGAAACCCAGACAAAAAAGTTTTCGGTCAATTTCTTATTAGAATATCTTCAAAAATTATAGACGACGTCCATGACCATACCCGGAACCTAATGCAAAATTTCCTAGCTGTCACCGCTACATTTCCGTCTATCTATATATGTATATAAAAATGAATTGCTGTTCGTTAGTCTCGCTAAAACTCGAGAACGGCTGAACGGATTTTTTTACCATATTTTTTTTTTATTGGATTGACAATGAAATGTTTTTTTGTAAGAATTTTAAAAATAATTTAGAAGTATCATTGAAAGTACACGTATTCCATAGAATGCCCGTACATTTGGGACAAATGCAAGGAAGAAAATCAGAAGACATGCGCAATAGAGATTCTAGGATCCACGCCCAAGATTATTTTCTTAAAATAATAATAATAATAGTTCCATAGGGACACTTTATTCCTTAAAGTACCTAAAATGTTGCTATGCCACGGGAAATCAGGTGGCACCATTATATGGTGGTTATTTGCCTAATCGTTGGTTAGTATCTTTGAACTTATAAACTCAATACCGCATATATCCGCCACTAATAATGTGTATCACAGAGAAAAGTAATATACCACTCATTTGCTGCAAGACAGGCATAACTCAAAAAACGTGGATTTTGAATTAATGACTATTGTTCGCTATAATAGACCTCATGTTGTGTAAAAAATAATATGAATATCTCTTACAGACTCTAATTGAGAAGCATATAAAATGTGAGTAAATTGAAAACTTAAAATGAATTTTCTACAAAATCACTTTTTTGAATTATGCCTGTCTTGCAGCAAATGAGTGTTATATACAAAATTCAAAATTCTATCATTAAGTTCATATAAAAAAGTGATGTTACCTATTCGTATTGATCCTGTGAGTATAAATTTACAAATAACGCAATATGTCAGGGGATCTAATAACATGTAAAACTGTTGTTAAGATCGAACTTTTCATATCTTCTCATATGTATATACCTTAAATCTGTCAGGACAATCATATTGGTACAATGTTACAACACTATTAGGTAGTAGGTTGTCCATGATCTTTAACAATAATTTTCAAAATTATAGACACTCATGTTGGAAAAAGGGGGGAAAGAACTTCAACGTACCGAAAATTAAACGGGAAATATGTATGGCATACTCATGAGAAAATTCGGTCAAAGTCTTCACAATTTCGAAATGTTTCCTCATAAATCCCCCACAGCATCAAAAAATGTGGGGTACTATAATTACTATTTGGAAGCTTGGGCGAATATAAAATAACACCCAAATACCGAATATTAAGGGATACCGTTATATGGGAGCTATCCGAATACTTGTGTCAATATTGATATTATTAATTAGGGAGATTTTCTGCTCAATAAATATTCCTAATATTAAATTATAAGCAATTCTGTTGAATATTTCCAATATCAAATATCTTATAAGTAGTAGAAATGTATGTTGGAGGGTAAAAAACATACCTAAAATTCCGAAAATTAGACATAAACAATATTGCTAGGCAAGAAACGTTTGCCGGGCCCGCTAGTTAGTAATATAACTCTCACATTCGGAAACAATTCAAAAGTCAACCACACCTCTTCCATATACTATCAACTTCTCGGGTTCTTCAGGTCCTTTTCAGACATTTGACCCGCTAAATATTGACCGATTTTTATCAAAGCAGTCATGCTTGTTCTTTGTCCAGATCACCTTTCCCATGAGGAATTTCGTGATGTTCGGATAATTATTGTTGTCTCAGAAAAACATACAAAAATAAAGTTTTTGGTAAATATTTACGGGTCATTACCAGAAAAAGTAAGGGTCTTCTTTGGCCAGAACCCGTCCTACATGAAAATTTGGTGACAATTGGTCCATAACTGTGGTCTGTATCGTGTTTCCAAGTTATAATGGACACAGACAGGCAGCTCATTTATTTGGCCCATTGAAATTGGTGAACCTCGAACTAGATATAGCTCCCATATATACTTTCGTCCGATTTTCGGTAAATGGTGCACCAAACTCTCAGCGTTTGTCCAATTGACACAAAATTTAGCATATCATACCAAAGTGAGTATGGACTAACGTGTGCCAAGTTTTGTGGTTTAGATTTAGATGTATATTTTCGTACGATTTTCAGTAAACAAAACCAAAAAACCAAACACCCCACGTTTGTCTGACTTAGAGCATACCTATATGAGTATATGCCTTTCAGGGCCAAAAATATTAAAACTTTGCCTGAGGTAGAAAAATTGAAACTGGAGCTATATGTAAAATTTGTTCTAAAGTGGTAAGCTTCATGCCCCTATAATGAAGATAGTAGTCCTCCCTTTATTTGATCTCTGTTATAGGCTTCGGATAATTATAAATTTTCTCCCGAAGAAAATTTAAAATAGGGTCTAAGGGTATATTAACTTCGTTCCAACCGAACTTTGCACCGTATTCCGAATATCTCCTTCTTGTTGTTGATTCGTACCCCTGCATGTTGCATGTTAGTCGGCTGATATTCTTCTGGTTTCTCGTGTTGTTATCATTCAAGAGGGCTATTTCTATGCAATGCTACCTTTGTTGCTGCGCTGTTGTTATTGTTGCTTTTCTTGTCGCTGTCTTCTTAAACGGAGTTTAAGTTAATTTGCGTGTTTTTTGCTTTGTTTCAAGTTTGTTAAGCCTTCATTCCTTTCAATACACTTGAGAATTGTTTGTTTTGTTGGTTGGTTGGCTGATTGTTCGGATGGAATCGACAGACAACAAAAATTCGTAAATCAGGTTGTTTTGTTTCAGCCAATATTTTCATTTGTAGATATTTGGCTTGTTTTGTTTTAACGATTACCCACAATTTGTGGCTTATTTGTTATGTTCGGCACACGGACATACACACACAGCATGCTGGACATACTCCATATGGCATGACGGTCGGTAGGTCCAACATATGTATTTAGGTCCACAAATAAATTAAGTTGAATAATTTTGATTTGCTTTTTGGTTATCGTCTTTGTTGTTGTTTCTGTTGCTGCTACTGTTGTTGTTATTGTCATTTGCCATTTTTAGTTGAGTTGAGTTGCCTCTATGCTTTGCCAAAATTGTAAACAAATTTATTTATTTAACAAAAAATTTGAATGAAATACTTGCATTTTGTGATTGAAGATAGCGGTAGCTGTTTTGAATTGTTGTTGTTGTTATTGTTTTTTTTTTTAAGTGATTCATCGAATTGTTTTTAGTTCAGTTGTAAAGCAATGCAGAAATTATACTTAAATTTAATATCTATGACTTAGTTTTAATCATTCATTTTGATCATTCGAAATATTATTGGCTCAAGGACGAAATAGTCGAAATTTGTATTAGACAGTAAGGTATATACAATGATAGTTAAGTTAGTGCCTGAGGTAAATCCGATTGGACTGTGAGAAATCATAGTGAACCTCGTATTATGTGTTTGCGCATGCAAGAGGAAACAAATGGGTTCAGATTTAGCTACCCCATATATTTCTGTCCATCAAAGGCTCAACGAAGCTATCTGCAACTAATCATATACTGTAATATTTAGACCGAAAGAACGTAAATAATTAAAACGAAAAATGTTGCACATGTTGCCGAATTGAGTCTAGATGATCGATTGCGAATTATGGTTTAAATTGTATTTACATACACTCAGCAGCAAAATTTTTGGGAGATGGAAAAATTATTTTTGGGGACGGAAACTATACACATATTTGAGATGATGTATCTGCAGTCAAATAAAATGAGAGATGTTTTACATTTCACAACACTTTGTCTTTGCGTATATGTAAACGAGATAGGCACATAGTTCGTTTTGAGAATATGCATAGAATCACTGTGTAAGTCGATTTATGCATAAACAGACGGACGTCTGTTCATGCTAAATTGTATACAAAGTTCAGGTCGCATTTATGACCCAAATTGGATAAAATTTACTCATGTATTTGATCCAAGTACGAAACCTATTGAAATCTGTTCGGATTTAGATATAGCTTCCATATATATATTTTTGTCCGATTTTAAGTAAATTGTGCACCAACCACCCAAAACATGGCCGATTAGGAAACCAGTAAGGAAAGTAGTAAAGTCGGACGGGGCCGACTATATGATACCCTTCACCACTTTGAGTATATTCAACAGATGAATCCTAACAGACGTCGCATTTTTAAAGGACCAGTAAAATGAAATTGGAACCATAAACACGTCATTCTTCAACCGATATTAATTGTTCATTTGGTCAGATATAGAAACTATATCTAAATCTGAACCGATTTCAGGAAACTTAACACACATCATTGTAGACCTTATCCATTACGCCGTGTCAAATTTCGTGCAAATCGAAAGATATATAGGGACTTTGGTACACCATTTACCTTAAATCGGACGAAAATATATATGGGAGCTATATCTAAATCTGAACCGATTTTTCCCAATTTCAATAGGGTTCGTCCATGGGCCAATTAAATGACCTGTGCCAAATTTCATCCAAATCGGGTCATAAATGCGACTTGTACTTTGTTCACAAAAGACATGCATAAATCGACTCAGAAAATGATTCTATGCATATTCTCAAAAGGAACCATGGGTCTATCTCGTTTCCTTTTGCCTGTTACAAACATATGCACAAAGACATAATACCCTGTACCACAGTGTGGTGAAGGGTATAAATACTCTCGCCGTCCTTCATATTTTGTTTATAAAATAATCGTTGTGTATGACATCAAAGCAAAGTAATAATCGATCGTGTGGTTCTCGATGACGAGCCAAATTTAACTAAAGATGTTCGTGGAAGAACACTTTGAATAAATGCTCACATGTTCCCTATGCGTTACACCACAATTTATTTTGCTGAAATCTTAAGAGAAATGAAAAAAACAAGTAAAAAAGTTGCGGACCGATATATACCCTCAGCCTATGGTTTTCGGAGTTTGACCATTTGTGTGGGAGGTACCAGAAGGAGTGCACTAATGAGTCCCACATTCGGACTTGATCTAGGCTTGGTAAAGATACTAGTTTGTGACTGTTTGGTTCAAATCGGGTAGTCCGTTAACATGATATTCGAAAGAAATTTTTGCACAATTTTGACCATTTTGTGGGGGAGTTTCCAGAAGGAGTAGAACTTGAACTAAGCTTGGGAGAAATATTACGAGGTCCAAAGTTTTGTTGAAATCGGTTACTCCAAGAGATATCGTGCGATCTAGCCTGCCAGACAGAGGGACATTTGTAAATCGACCTTTTGTAAATCTGACACGGATTTGGTCCAAAGAAATATGGGGTCTAAAACCAATATTTCGATGAGGCACATTTTTGCGTATCAAAATGTAAAAATTAAAGATAATATAATTTTAATCTTTTAAAAAAGATGAGCGATGCAGAATCTGAAATTTAGTCTATATACCCTCATTAGCCATAAGGCTGAGGGTATAATAAACAAGATAAGACAAATAATGACAATAGGAGATTCACACCTGGGCTCAAACTAGCATCATTGGACTGGCTAAAACTTCGACTTGATAGGTTACTTGGCATATATCGTTGGCTTGACACCAAATGATGTATTTGTATTATTACTTATTAATTAAAACAAGTTTGATCAATGATTTCCGCAACAATTGGTTTGAACGCATGAAAATGGATATAAATCTTGCTGGAGAATATCATATTTAATATTTGTTTTGTCTGCTTTATTGAAACTAATATTAGGAAAAATACTTTTATTTCCGAATTCGATTTTTTTCAATTATGACTCACCAATTGTAAAATAACAAGAAAAAAATAAAATTATGAACTTTAACGCATGAAAAATTTGACAATATCGAAAAAACGACGTTTTCGTCTAGTTGTCAATTTTTCCGGCAACTTATTTCAATCATTGTAAACATATTTTTTGTTTCTTTCTTTGTTTGGTTTCTTTTCGTTAGTGATTTCTTTGCAACGCACATATGTGCCATAAATTTTGTGCAGAAATAATAGAAAATCACTTAAATCCAACAACTGGGAATTTTTGCACAGTATTTTCAAAACAAATTCCTTTCAATTTCAAACGGATTATTCGTGATGCAAATATCTAAAATCTTTCAGATCCTTTATATGGGAGCTATGTCATGAACATATCTCGAGAAGGAGTATTATCTTCGGTACAAAATTGCAGGACAGGATCTTTATTTAGGGGTTATGTCAGAACATGGACGTATATTGAGAAGTTGGGAAAGTCATATTACATTTATCACCAATGACTACATCCATCCAGGAATCCGAAATGCTGTACAACAGCCCTTTTTGTTGACATTAAAATGTCTATATTGAGGTGGTCCTTTAGAGAGAGAGCTATGCCAACAGATGGACCGATGTTTACAATTTTGGTTGGAAATTACTGAGGATTACTTTGACACAAAGTACAAATTATATCCCTAAGTTTGAGGATCGTTACAATAAGTCTATCACCCTTGAAGGGAATTATGATAAATTATCCCCTTAAAACACTGTGCACCGAAAAAAGCCACGCCAAAGAGCAAAAAATACACAGCATTGTGCCAACATACAACAACATCAAATTGGTATTAAAAACCATTAGTGCGTGCCACATTCACGAGTAACAAACAACACACACAAAGATATATTTCAAATGCAGCAACAAGCAATCAATTAATTTTCAATGTTGCCAACATCTAGCGATCAGTTGCAACAAATAACAAAAAGAACAACAACGGCCGCAATGACAACAAAAAGTAATTCGACGCAAAATACAGAAACGAAAAAAAATGAATAACAACTTGTGGCAACAGCGGGTGTTGTCAATTTTTAAAAGCAATTAAATTTGGTTTGACTTCGTCTGTAGCCGCAACAGTAACAACAACTAACTTTAGTAATGCTGCATTTAATGAGCCGCATTTGAAATTCATCTCAGTCTAGTGCCAATAATGTCCATGAAAATTCAGTTAAGTGGATTTAGTAAGGTTGGCGCTACTTGTTGTGTTGTTTGTGATCGCTCCGTATTGGGTATGTTAGTTTGTCTTGGCATTTTACAACCACAATTTTTATATCCTCCACCATTTGGTGCGCACTTACAATTTCCGAAATAGGTCGGGACCTTTATATGGGGACTATATCATTGTAAATTATATGCTAGTAGGTTGTTTATGCTCTGAGAAATTTACTTACCACATTACTGATACTCAGGTCTACAGATTGGTCCTGAACCTTCAACTTACCGAACACAAGCGGATCTATTGTTGAGGGCTATAATAAAACAAGGATATTTGTTGAATATTTTCTACGAAGAAAGTTTTCGGAGTTTCGAGGACCAGGAGGTGTCCTAAGTAATGAATTGAAGGTTTTCTAGGTCATTGGTAGATTGTTCCCTTATAGAAGACTCGAATGTCTTCTTCCTTACAGAAACCACACTCATTGAACTGATTGTATTTATACAGCACACCAGAAGATATTCTTATAGAAAACCAGAATATCACCTTATTATCACACATCCCAAAGGCTTCATATAGGAGACCATAAGGTCTTCCTATAAAAGACTACGATGTCTTCTTATAGAAGACCATAAGATCATCTGAAAGCAGGCCATTGGACCCTCTCATACAATAAAATAATAAAAGGTTATTTTTATAGGCCAGTAATACTTAATATATAACAGTTAAACCGTGTTATAATAGAACACCAAAGGGTCTCCCAATAGAAGCCCAGAACGTCTTTTTATAGAAGGTATTTTTATAAAAGACCAAAAGGTTTTTTTATAGAAGACCCAACGAGGACGAAATATATGAAAGACAAGAAGGTCTCGTAATAGAAGACCAAAAGGTTAATATGGAAGGCAACATAGAAGACCAGAAGATCTTCTCATAGAAGACCAAATTTATATGGAAGACCAAAAGGTCTCTTAATAGAATATCAAAATATCTTCCTTTAAAAGACCAGATTGTCTCCTTATAGAGGACCTGAATGCCATCTTATAGAAGAGCATAAGGTCTTCTTATAAAAGAGGAAGAAGATCAGCAGTATATGCATAGAATCACTTTCAGAATCGATGTATGCATGTCCGTCCCTCCGTATGTCCATGTTAAATTGTAAACAAAATACATGTCGCATTTATGGGAATTGGATGAAGTTTGGCATAGCTCACTTGTTTGGCCCAAGGAAGAACCCTATTGAAATTAAATATATATTTTCGTCTGATTTCGTATAAGTTGTGACCCAAACTCTCAAGGATTGTCCGATTGCGACAAAATTTTACAAAGCGTACTGATGTAAGCACAGAATGACGTATGCGAAGTTTTGTTGAAATAGGTTCAGATTTAGATATAGCTTCCATATATATTAGGTTGGGGAAAAAGAAATCCATTACTTTTTTGGCAGAAAATGTCGATAGACTCAGAGAAATGATCGAAGTTGACCAGCATGTAAGCAGTCGTAACATCGCTCAGGAGCTAAAACTCGACCATTAAAACTATTTTAAAATATTTATACAAAACTGGATTCACATACGATAACCCTGTGCGAAAACGATCGTGGTCAAAGAGCGGTGAATCACCTGAAACGGTGGTCAAACCAGCGCTTACGGCCAGGAAGTTTCTGCTATGCATTTGGTGGGACTGTAAGGGGATTATTTATTGTGAGTTGCTCCAATTTGGCCAAATGCTAAATTCTGATCTCTACTGTCAGTAACTGGACCGTTTGAACATAGCAATTGACTAGAAACGGTCAGAATTGGCCAACGGGAGAGGTGTCGTGTTCCATCAGGACAACGGTGGCCCACACACATCTACAGTGACTCCCCAATAACTTCGGGATCATGGTTGGAAAGTTTAATGCATCCAACATACCATCCGGACCAAGCGATTATCATATTTTTCTTGCATTGCAAAATGTCTTTAATGATGAAATATTCGTATCTAGGGAGGATTATGAAAATCGACTACTAGATTTGTTTGAATTTCGGTTTTCTATTTAATTCGAACCTACACTAATTCAAGGATGTCCCTATAACATTTTAAGTGACAATCTCAACAACTCTAAGATATAGCCAAATTATTGTATTAGCATAAAGCGACGGCAAGAGTGATTCTCAAACTTAAAACACGTTTTTATCGAAAGAGTGTATTTACAAATGGCGGACACGATAAGTCAAAATTTAATAATCTAATCAGTTTCAAATTTTAACACGTTATTCAGTACGTACATAACTATCATAACAAGGATAAATGTAATCGGCCAAGATATTCCATATTTTCTATCATGGTTTGTGGTTGAAAATAGAAGATTTTCAAAAAGACCAATTTCATATGTCGGTCATTTTGTTAATTTTTTGCGAAGTTAATAATCCTAATTCATACCAGATCCAGACATGTATTCTTTCGAATGCCGAATTTTCGAATTTTTCGGATGTTCCAGTGATCGGAAATAATCACTGCCGTAGAAAATAACAACAACAACAAAATTATGTCAATTCATTTTCTTATCCTTCAAGTACTTATATACAAAGTTGCAAGGTTTCAGTGCAATGCTCGTCCATCTGCCAGCCGGTTGAAATCGTAAAAATTATAAATCGAGAATGGAGGGTACCCCTTAATAGGAAACCGGAACGACTTTTTAAGAGAAAGTCTTCTTAAAGTAGTTCTAAAATAATTACTGTTCTAATGTATAACGGTCGACATAGAATACCAGAAGGTATTCTCGCCGATGAAGTGTATTTAAAATCCGACTTGAACAATTTTAAGTTTTTCATACTATCATATTCTTGACAATATTTATGTCTAATTTTAATGACGACAATATTTTTTTCACGATTTCAACATTTGCGAATGCTGCCATTAATGACAGTGTGTGTTTCCATTTAACAAGCAACCGGTGCCGACTATAATGAGTTATTAATGTGGAGTACGTCCAGGTTACGAGATTTGTTGTCTCCGTTTTTTTGCGAGTGCGTTTTAAAATTGGGCGAGGCTAAAACGAATGGTCTATGGAGTCAGGTTCACAATTAAATTTAATGAGAGCAAGAGACCAAAGAACAATGAAACTGACCATCGACGACGACGCGACGCCTGCTATGTTGGTGGCAAACGTTGACATTAATCTTAATAAACAAAACGTAATAACGGTGGTGCGCGTTATTTTAACTCTAATTGAAAATGTAATCAATAATCGAGTCTACTTCAAAATTGTAATCAATTTGAATGTCATTTAGTTGCGAACTATTTTATTTAGCGTAATTTGAAAGTAATATTTGGTAGGTCTAATTGTTAAGGTTTGTTAAAGGCAGCACTCTCAAAGAAGGCCAGATGTTATTCTTATAGAAGACCAGAAGTTCTTCTTATAACAGGCCATATAGGCGGCAAGGGTCCCGATATTTCTTGGAGTCGATCCCTTAAGTAATAAGTATCCATAAAGTGATTATGCTTATATTTTGATGAGTCATATTTCTAACTAGCATTTTACGCAATTACACCTTTCGATTATTATAGAAAAATACGGGCTTTATGTTCCATTTTAGTGCAGCAAAATAAACTAATGAGAAGGCGTTAAACAATTAATCATAAAATATTTTATTTTTTTCTCAAGCTATTTGTAATTCATTACCTTTGCCATAAAAGTGTACATAACAACAAAAACACGAAAATCCTCCTCACATAACAAAACTTATGTCTTACAAGAATTGCTAACATGGCTGAGAAAATCAATGTCCACAAACACCTTGCAATTTGTACTATGGTCAATAGTAAGAACCGCCATGGCATAGACTATGACGACGTACTAAAAAGTGAAGAGTCTAGAAGAGGAAAACAGAAAAAGTACTCATAAAAATTATAAGCAAGTGGAAACTAGCAGAGGCTACTGCTGAATGTTTGAGGCACCGTAGAATTCGCCATACGCGTCAACCAACAGCAGTCTTCGCCATTAAGTGGCGAGCCAATTATAAACTTGTGTTGTTGTAAAAAAATAAAACTACAACTATATAACATAGTTAAGACGGTTGTAAAACAGTTAAGAATTCATAAAACTTAATAATAATTAATATAATTGAAAGAAAACATAACTGCAGAATATTGTTGTAAAATGCCACCTAATAGGTTAGCAGGGACGGATTTGGAGGAGATTAAGCTTTAAAACAGTAGGTAGGGGAGACTGGGGCATCTTCGGCGTCGGGGAACCTTCGGCAATCGCGTTTTCGATATGAAGCTCTCACCGTACATCACTAGTTTCGATACATAGGTATCGAATATCGAAATAAATAACTGACACAAAGTTTGAAATTTATAGCTAATAAGCTTATTTAGATACATGTGTTTTTGTATTTTTATAGATGTTTCTGTAATATTTCAATTCCATTTCGTAAGTATTTCGTGTTTAAAACTTTTTAAATTTTTAAGACAATATTATTAAAAAGTGGTTAACTACGATGTGTATTATTATAGAAATATTTAAAAATATAATGTTTTTACAAAACTGATCGAAAAAAATGAAAAAAAAACTATAAAAAGTACACTCGGGGTACATTCGGCATTTTAAAGTGGGGCACATTCGGCCATATACAGATTGTGCAATGTTATTTCCTTAAAATGTTTTTGAGTTTGTCTTTAAAACTAATCCTTTAATATGGTTCGAAATTGCATATATAAAATCAAACGTGCTTGTATTGACGAAAATGCTATAGAAAACCTCTATTTCTGATGGTGTGTGCGACCTTGAGAAGTAAACGTCCGCCGCTAGAAAATAAAGCCCTATAATTAAAACATTGTGTGGCGTATTAAAACCAAATAGAGCCTTTAGAGGATCAGAATTTCAACCAGACTGATAGCGATGACAATTACCCGGCTATGACTATGGTGCCGAATGTGCCCCATCAAATGCCGAAGCTACCCCGGGTTGGGGCACATTCGGCGAATTTGACTTTTTTACAAAACTGTAAAATTTTTTAACTAATACTATTTTTTTATATCTTTTTGGTACTATTTTATATAATTAAGTGTCAGAGGACAATAATCAGCCATAAAGTTGTTATATATGTTGAATAAGTACTGAGATATAGAGCTCTAAAAAAAAGTGCCGAAGGTGCCCCAGTCTCCCCTATGTTCGCAAAGCAAATACCTCCATCACGCATAAAAAAATTACTTAGACTCATATGCAGAATATTCAAGCGCAACATCATAAGTTACATAGAGCTATGGAATCCAACGAATCAAGAAGCCATTAAAAAATCTAAAATGGAGATGGAATGATCACACAAGGACCAGAATTTGAGGCCAGGCCGTACTCACCATATAAAATTCCCGACCGATATTAACGAAATTTTTACTCGATTCTATTTTAAGTCTCCTATGGGCGAATCGTTTAAAGTTCCAAACCATTCTTGAAAGTAATTTCAGTTCTTATGTGGAATGATAACCTTCCTCATGAATATGTTCACGCCAATCAACTTATTCTGTGGAATATAGAGTTCCAGAATTTCTCGCATTCGAAATGTGGGTATGGCTTCATTACGAATGCCTTGACATCTGCATAAGAAGACCTCCTGGCATATACTCTGGCATTTTATCAGAAAATGATATTTTATTATATAAGATAGTATTCTAGTATCCCATGAAAAGGTCTTTTTTTCTTCTATAAGAGAATCTTGACTATAGAGTTCCAGAATTTCTCAAATTCTAACGGAGAAGAACCTCTGTTATTTTATACCAAAGTTTTCCAGTCACTTATAAGAAAACATTTCGGTCTTCGAATACCCTATATGACTTCAATATTATATTTATTTATTATATTTAGGACGAGCTATGAAAATATGTTCTGCCATTTCATGAGAATGCCTTATATGAAAAGGACGTTTTTTTTCTTATGTAAGATCTACACGTTTCCTATGAGAATATCTTCCAGTATTCTGTTATATCTTCTGGTATTATATTTGAATACCTTAACGTTGTTTATACATAGAATTCCAGGCCGTGATAGGCCCATTGTTCCTTTTGAGAATATGCCTAGAATCACTTTCTGAATCCCTCCGTCCCTCTGTTGGTATTAAATTGTAAACAAAGTACAGATCACATTTATAATCCGATTTGGATGGAATTTGGTGCAGCTCATTTGTTTGGCCCAAGGACGAACCCTATAGAAATTGGGTAAAATCGGTTCAGATGTAGATATAGCTCCCATATATATTTTCGTGCGATTTTACGTAAATGGTGCACCAAAGTCCCTATATATCTTTCGATTTCCACGAAATTTGACATATCGTACTGAATAGAGTCTAGAATGTATCTGCTATGCTTCGTGAAAATCGGTTCAGATTTAGATATAACTCCCATATTTATTTTCCACCGATTTTAACTGAACTGCTTAGTTTCACGAAAATTGGTGCATATTTAAATATAGCTTCCATTTATATTGGTTTAAATCGGTTCAGGTATATATATATAGCTACCATATATATTTTCGTTGGATTTTATGTAAATTTTGCACCGATTGACACGAAATTTTGTACAACGTATCATTTTGGTACAAGATAGGCGATATTGCGTTTTATTGAAAATGGTGCAGATGCAGACACAGCTTCGATATATAATTCGGATTGAGATTAAATTTTGAAAAATGCGGACTACGAATAACGTGTATTAAGTTTGCTCTATATCGATTTACATAAATTGTTCCCATTGTGCGCAAAATACACTTGCCCGAATGAAATGAAATTTAGCATTGGCATAAAGGCATAAAGATCACGTTCATGTCAATGATCTTTCGAAAAGGTGGAGTCTGTTAGGAGACATATGTAGAATATACCCACAGTGGTGAAGTGTATCATATAGTCGGCCCAGTCCGACTTCACTACTTTCCTTACTGTTTATACCCTTCACCACACTGTGGTACAGGGTATTATGTCTTTGTGCCTATGTTTGTAACAGGCAAAAATAATCGAGATAGACCCATGGTTCCTTTTGAGAATATGCATAGAATCACTTTCTGAGTCGATTTATGCATGTCCCGTCGTCCGTCCATGTATTTTTGTGAGCAAAGTACATGTCGCATTTATGATCCGAATTGGATGAAATTTGGCACAGCCCATTGGTTTGGCCCAAGGACGAACCCTATTGAAATTGGAAAAAATCGGTTCAGATTTAGATATAGCTCCCATATATATTTTCGTCCGATTTTAGGTAAATGGTGCACCAAAGACCCTGAAAATCGTTAGATTTGCACGAATTTTGGCACTGCGTACTGAATTATGTCGACAACGATGTGTGCTAAATTTCGGGAAAATCGGTTCAGATTTAGATATACCCCCTTATATAGTATCGCCCGATTTTAGGTAAATGGTGCACCAAAGTCTCTGAAAATCATTAGATATGCTCCAATTTTGGCATAGCGTACTGAATAAAGTGTAGAATAACGTGTGATAAGTTCCGTGCAAATCGGTTCAGATTACATATGCTCCCATATATAGTTTCGCCCGATTTTAGGTAAAAGTTCCATCAAAGTCCCTGCAAATCTTTTGATTTGCACGAATCTTGGTATAGCGTACTGAATTAAGTCTAGAAAAATGTGTGTTAATTTTCGTGAAAATCGGTTCATATTTAGATATAGTTCGCGTATATACTTTCGCCCGATTTTAAGTAAACGGTGCATCTAAGTACCTGCAAATCTTTTGATTTGAACGAGTTTTTGCAGAGCGTATTACATTAAGTCTAGAATGACGTGTGCTAAGTTTCGTGAAAATCGGTTCAGATTTAGTTTTTAAGTAAATTGTGGACCAAAGTCCTTGAAAATCAATAGATTTGCACGAATAACGTAGTGGATTAAGTCTAGAATGACGTGTGCTAAGTTTCGTGAAAATAGCGTCATATGTAGATATAGCTCCCTTATGTAGTTTCTCCCGATTTTGGGTAAATGGTGCGCCAAAGTCCTTGCAAATCTTTTGATTTGCACGAATTTTGGTATAGTGTACTAAATTAAGTCTAGAATGATGTGTACAAAGTTTCGTGAAAATCGGATCTGATGTACAAACATATTCTATATATTTTTTCGTCCGATTTTAATGGTGCACTAAGACCCTTAGGTAGGCCGATTGACACAACGTACTGAAATTGGAATCGGTTCAGATATAGATATAGCATAGCTTCCATATATAATTTCTACTTATTCATGTTAGTTGTACACCAAACAATCAATGGGTGTTTGATTGAGATTAAATTTTAACCAGTGCAGCATACCGAATAGCATGTGTCAAGTTTGCTTTTGATCGATTTACAAAATTTAGCATAGGTAGCAGAATGACATGTGTAGGCTGTGTAGGGATTGATGTTAGTCGGTTTAGATATAGATAAAGATCACATAGTTAAGTTCGTTCAATTTCATGTCAATGTTCCTTCGAAAAGGCGACGTCTTTTAGGATACATATGTATAATATGCCCAAAGTGGTGAAGGGTATCATATAGTCGGCCCAGTCGGACTTTACTACTTTCCTTACTGTTTTTTTTTTCAATTTTTCCCACAAACGTATTGGTATATTTGACCCGTTAAATATTGACCGATCATTATCAAAACAGATAGGTTTTTTCGTTGACCAGATTTCCTTCCCGTATTAAATTTATTTGTATTCGATCTATAAATAGCACCTCTAGAGCGACAAGAAAAACACAAAAATAACTCTTTTCGTTTATTTCATCCCCTAAATATTATCCGATGACCACCGAAAGCTTAAGTGTCACCCTAGACCATAACCAGAACTTTATGCAAAATTTCATTGCTTTCAGCGCGACATTTCCACACTTTAGTGTGGTAACACTAAAAAATATAAGAATACTTGTACGTGTAACCAGTAAGGAAAGTAGTAAAATCGGACTGGGACGACTATATGATACCCTTCACCACTTTGGGTATATTCTACATATGTATCCTAACAGACGACGCGTTTTTGTTATATATCTATATCTGAACCGATTTCAGGGAAACTTGCCAGAGACTAATTTATATTAAATCAGTACGTTGTGTCATCGGCCTAGCAATGGATCTTTTCTCGAAACTTAGCACACATCATTCTAGCCTTAATTAAGTACGCTATGACAAATTTCGTGCAAATCGAATGATTTTCAGAGACTTTGGTGCACCAATTACCTAAAATCGCATGAAAATATATATATATATAAATCTGAACCGATTTTCATGAAACTTAGCACACATTATTATAGACGCAATTCAATACGCTATGCCAAATTTCGTGCAAATCGAAAGATATATAGGGTCTTTGGTGCACCAATTACCTTAAATCGGATGAAAATATATATCAGAGCTATATCTAAATCTGAACCGATTGTCACGAAACTTTGCACACATCATTCTAGACCTAACTCAGTACCCTATGCCAAAATTCGTACAAATGAAAAGATTTCTAGGGACTTTAGTGCACCAATTACTTACTTATACTTATAGGGACATTGGTACACATTTTACCTTAAATCGAACGAAGATATATATGGGAGCTATATCTAAATCTGAACCGATTTTCTCCAATTTCAATAGGGTTCGTCCCTGGGCCAAACAAATGAGCTGTGCCAAATTCTATCCAATTCGGATTATAAATGCGACCTGTACTTTGTTTACAATTTAATATTAACAGACGGACGAACATGCATAAATCGACTCAGAAAGTGATTCTATGTATATTCTCAAAAGGAACCATGGGTCTATCTCGATAATTTTTGCCTGTTACAAATATATTCACAAAGACATAATACCCTGTACCACAGTGTGGTGAAGGGTATAATTATGTACATCAATATAATTAGTATCAATATAAAAGTTAATAACGCCCCTTGGATTCACTGTCGACTTCACCGGTCAGACAAAAATAAAATTTTCTCAGATAAATATTATTTGGCCAGAACCGGGCTTTCACGGAAAATTCCGTCACGATTGGTCCATAACTGTGGAATGTACGTTATTTACAAATTATAATGGACAGACGGACGACAACGGCTGGTCTAGGGCCAATATATCGAGGCGATACAAACTAAAATTCTTCTTTAAGAGATAATCTTGGATCGTATATGAAAACCTTCTGGTTTCCTCTAGAAAACCAACTGGTCCTATCCAATAACACATTATGATTTCTCTATGAAGGCTTCCGTGTATTCTGATTCTCTATAAAAGTACTTGTCTTGCCTTAATTATTTAGAGAATACCTTCTGTTACTCTATGAGATTTGGGGTTCCTCTAGATGACTTTCATGACTCACATCGAAAGATTTTCTGGTATTCTATGAGTAGAATTTCTGACCTTATATGAGAATACATTCCTTTTAGTCTTCTACAAGAAAATATTTTGGCATTCTATGAGAATACGCTTTAGTTTGGAAGGTTCTGATTTTCTGTAAAAAGGTATTTTTAACATCAAATCTTAGAATACTAGTTGCTATTTTCGTAAAAGATTAAATCTTCTCAATGGTGATACGTGTGTAAGGCCTACATTGAAATTCTCCTTGCCACAATTTCAATGATTTTTAGCTTATCAAAATTTCTAAACGTGTAACTATCGCAATGTGTTAGATTATGAAGACAAAATAATTGTTATGACCTATATTAATGTTCATAATATTCCTATACTATTTCCAACGAAAGTGTCATAATAATCGGCTTCAGTCGACAAGAGGCCAAGAAGTAATAATAGATGCAAAAATGTGTCTGCAACACGTAATTATGCCGGATTCCGACGTAAGTCTTTCATTGGTGTACCACTACAGGTGAATAATGACTTTAGGGGTCATTTATGTCAGTGGCGGCAATTGTCATTAATTTGCGCAAAAGCTTCTTCGTCCGCGATCACTAGACTTTGTTGTTATTGTTATTCGCTTGATGGGTGGTGGCGGCATTTAAATGAGACTGCTAAGATTATTAATAGCTATAGGGCTCCTTCAAATGATTTTCCATCATATGTAAGGATAATCACTTTAGTCATTTTGAAAGGAATCTAAAAAATATGCTGAAAAGTAGTGTTCTTAAGCTGAACAGTGGTTTGGAAGCAAATTTCAAAGACCAATAATAAATTTTTAATATTAACGCCGATTTGTTACTACTGTCCAAGAAAAATTCACGTCCTTGTTGTGTGATCTGCAACCTGCATCATTTCTATCTTACAAATAGACTGTTGCAGTGAACACAACGTCATATTGATGACTGTCCAGCCTTCTCGTTTGATAGTTTTCTTTTCTTCTTGTTGGTATGTAATTCTTGTCCCCATCAGCATTCATGCGGAAAGCCAAACAAACTGTCCATTAAGTCCACCTTCTTGGCCACAAGTTCTATGCCAGCAAGTGTATGTCAACAGCATTCGCGAAGAAGCACACACACACCACCACCACACATAGACAAACCTTGACTCCTTTTGGCCTGTCAAGAAAATTCGATAATTTATCAAACGAAATAGCAAATTAGAAACACAGTGAGAGGAAAAACAACAGATTTTCATATAGAAGACAAAAATATTTTATAAGACCAATTAGTCTTTTCATAGAAGATCTGAACGTCTTCTTCTCATAGAAGAGGTGCAGGTCTTCTTCTTATAGAAGAGCTGCAGGTTTTCTTCTCATAGAAGAGGTCTTCTTCCCATAGAAGAGCTGTAGATATTCTTCTCATAGAAGAGTTGTAGGTCTTCTTCTCATAGAAGAGCTGTAGGTCTTCTTCTCATAGAAGAGCTGTAGGTCATCTTCTCATAGAAGAGCTATAGGTCTTCTTCTCATAGAAAAGCTCTACGACTTCTTCTCATAGAAGAGCTGTAGGTCTTCTTCTCAGTTCTTTTTCTTATAGAAGAGCTGTAGGTCTTCTTCTCATAGAAGAGCTGTAGGTCTTCATCTTCTTTTCATAGAAGAGCTGTAGGTCTTCTTCTCATAGAAGAACTGTAGGTCTTCTTCTCATAGAAGAGCTGTAGGTCTTCTTCTCATAGAAGAGCTGTAGGTCTTCTTCTCATAGAAGAGCTGTAGGTCTTCTTCTCATAGAAGAGCTGTAGGTCTTCTTCTCATAGAAGAGCTGTAGGTCTTCTTCTCATAGAAGAGCTGTAGGTCTTCTTCTCATAGAAGAGCTGTAGGTCTTCTTCTCATAGAAGAGCTGTAGGTCTTCTTCTCATAGAAGAGCTGTAGGTCTTCTTCTCATAGAAGAGCTGTAGGTCTTCTTCTCATAGAAGAGCTGTAGGTCTTCTTCTCATAGAAGAGCTGTAGGTCTTCTTCTCATAGAAGAGCTGTAGGTCTTCTTCTCATAGAAGAGCTGTAGGTCTTCTTCTCATAGAAGAGCTGTAGGTCTTCTTCTCATAGAAGAGCTGTAGGTCTTCTTCTCATAGAAGAGCTGTAGGTCTTCTCATAGAAGAGCTGTAGGTCTTCTCATAGAAGAGCTGTAGGTCTTCTCATAGAAGAGCTGTAGGTCTGTAGGTCTTCTCATAGAAGAGCTGTAGGTCTTCTCATAGAAGAGCTGTAGGTCTTCTCATAGAAGAGCTGTAGGTCTTCTCATAGAAGAGCTGTAGGTCTTCTTTTAGAAGAGCTGTAGGTCTTCTCATAGAAGAGCTGTAGGTCTTCTCATAGAAGAGCTGTAGGTCTTCTTTTAGAAGAGCTGTAGGTCTTCTCATAGAAGAGCTGTAGGTCTTCTCATAGAAGAGCTGTAGGTCTTCTTATAGAAGAGCTGTAGTTCTTCTTATAGAAGAGCTGTAGGTCTTCTATAGAAGAGCTGTAGGTCTTCTTTTAGAAGAGCTGTAGGTCTTCTCATAGAAGAGTAGGTCTTCTCATAGTAGAGCTGTAGGTCTCATAGAAGAGCTGTAGGTCTTCTCATAGAAGAGCTGTAGGTCTTCTTCTCATAGAAGAGCTGTAGGTCTTCTCATAGAAGAGCTGTAGGTCTTCTCATTGAAGAGCTGTAGGTCTTCTCATTGAAGAGCTGTAGGTCTTCTCATAGAAGAGCTGTAGGTCTTCTCATAGAAGAGCTGTAGGTCTTCTCATAGAAGAGCTGTAGGTCTTCTCATAGAAGAGCTGTAGGTCTTCTCATAGAAGAGCTGTAGGTCTTCTCATAGAAGAGCTGTAGGTCTTCTCATGAGAGAGCTGTAGGTCTTGCATGAAAGAGCTGTAGGTCTTCTCATGGAGAGTATAAGTGTGTTCTCATAGAAGC
>NW_026879854.1:0-28519 GCF_032173495.1 Musca vetustissima
AGGATAGTGTCACTAGGATAGTGTCAATGCTACGACAACGCAGTTTGTCGTAGCATGGATATATATCGACCCTTTAGCGGCTCTCTTTGACAAATTCCATGTGTACTTGATATGTCCAACATCTACAAATAGCGCCAGTGCTTTTTCATGAGACCTGCTTTAAAATAGCAATCGTAAGTTCAAATTTAAGAATTTCAGCTCTGTCTGTTCTCCAAATTGTACCAGATTTGGTACAATTCTGTACTTTTCATACACTCCCACAGTAACCTAAGTGGCAGCTTTCAGAATTCGAGTTCTAACCGTTCACTCAAGTCCACATTGTACCAAATTTTGTGCTTTTCGTACCCATAAGTACGAATTTCCAAAACTACCTCAGTCATGCACTCCAATAATAACCTTAAGTGCACATTTAAATATCCCAGCCCTATCCGTTCACCAGCATCCAAATTGTATCAAATTTAGTATCATTTATTACTTTTCGTAGACGTTAGTAGGAGGTTCTAAAACTTCTCAATTTCACACTCCAAAACTTTATTTTTAATGACAAATTTCAGGATCCCAGCCCTATCCGTTCATATAGATCCAAATTGTACCATATTTAGTACTTATGAGTTCGAATTTCCAACACTGTCTCAATCCTGTATTCTAACAGTAATTTTATTATACCCTTCACAACACTGTGGTACAGGGTATTATGTCTTTGTGCATATATTTGTAACAGGCAAAAATAATCGAGATAGACCAATGGTTCCTTTTGAGAATATGCATAGACTCACTTTCTGAGTCGATTTATGCACCAAAGTCTCTGAAAATCATTTGATTTGTACGAATTGTGGCATAGCGTATTGAATTAAATCTAGAATGGCGTATGCTAAGTTTTGTGAAAATCGGTGCAGATTTAGATATAGCTTCCATATATAGTTTCACCCGATTTTAGGTAAATTGTGCACCAAAGTCTTTGCTAATTTTTTTATTGGCATAGATATATCGTAGCTTCCATATATAATTTCGAATTATTTATGTTTATTGTATACCACATAATCAATAGGTGTCTGATTGAGATTAAATTTTAAACAGTGCAGCATACCGAATAGAGTTTGTCAAGTTGGCTTTAAATCGATTTACACAAATCTGTCCCACTGAGCGCAAACGACTCTAAACTTGCCCAAATGAAATGAAATTTAGCATAGGTTCCAGAAAGACATTAAAATCACATATTTAAGTTCGTTCGATTTCATGTCAAAATTCCTTAAAAAAGGCGACGTCTTTTCGGATACATATGTAGAATATACCCAAAGTGGTGAAGGGTATCATACAGTCCGACTTTACTACTTTCCTTACTGGTTTTTAAATATACGTTTTCCATCTCTATCCTTTTATTCAAATCTGAATTGTACTAAACTTAGTACCATTTAGTACACATAATTACGCATTTTTAAAACTAACTCCATGTCTCATCCTACAATCCAATCCTTAATTTTAATTCCAAATTTTATGATTCCCGCTCACACAAAACAAATTGTAACATATTTAGTACCATTTTGTGCTTCTCGTATCCATAAGTACATAATTCCAATACTACCTTAAATCTGTAATTTTTCATTCCAATTTTAAGTTTTCCATCTCTATCCGTTCACTCAAATCTATATTGTACCAAATTTAGTACCATTTAGTACACGTATTACGAATTTTCAAAACTACCCACATATCTCAATCCTGCATTCAAACTGTTATATTAATTCATAATTTCAGGATCTCGGCCCTATCCATTCACACAATTGTTCAACAATTTGTAAACCATTTGGTACCAGTTAGTACTTTTTTCTGTACACTCCAATAGTATTTTTAATTCCAAAAATTCTGGAGTCCAGCTCTATCCGTTCACACATAATTAAGTTGTGCCAAATATAGAACCATTTAGTACACATAAGTACTATGCTTCCATATCTCAATTCTATATACCAACAGCAACCACTATTCCAAATTTTAGGTTTCCAGATCTCTCCATTCACCCAAATCCAAATTGTACCAAATTTAGTTCCGTTTAGTACTTTTCGTACATATAAATGCGAATTTCAACTGTAATCTTACTTCCAAATTTCATATATAAAATTTCAAGATTTTAGCTATATATGTTCAATATATGTAGAATTAGAACTACATTTAGTACTTTTAGTACACTTATAGGTCGAATTTCCAAAAACCCCTTTTGTACATCTTTCTAACTTTCCATCAGTGACCCACATTCCAAATTTCAGAATTCTAGCTCTTCCCGTTCGCCTAATACAAAGGGTACCATATTTGGTACATTTTAGTACTTTTCGTACCCTTCTAGTACGAACCTCCAAAAACCCAGCCTTATCTCACGCCTAAACACCAACAACAACCCACACTCAAAATTTCAAGCTTCTAGCTTTAGCCGTTTCGTCTGGGCGAAGATCTGTCAGTCAGTCACTCACTCACTCACTTAACACTAAGCTCTTTTATATATATATATAGATGAGGACTTTGATGTCTTCAACAGACACACATATACATCGAAGTCGATCTGTTGTCATATTTTGTTGATGTCAGGCTTCTTAACGCACATTGTTGCATTAAGTTCCTCGTTATTATTTTGTTCAAACATGTTGTTTGCATAGACCTGTTATTAACACTGTCAGCTGAATGACTAAGCAAGTTTTGTTTTCTGGGGTGCAGTATGTGTAGTTAGGGGATCGGGGATAAGGGACATTTGAGAACAAAATTATATTAAACGGGTATAAGAGACTTGGATTTGTAAAGAATACATTTTCAAGGACCACAAAGAGGCGTGGATTTATTAAAGAAGATTTTTTCAAGGACCACAAAGAGGCGTGAATTTCTTAAAGAATATTTTTTCAAGGACTACAAAAGGCGTGGATTTATTAAAGAATATTTTTTCAAGGACTACAAAAGGCGTGGATTTATTAAAGAATATTTTTTCAAGGACTACAAAAGGCGTGGATTTATTAAAGAATATTTTTTCAAGGACTACAAAAGGCGTGGATTTATTAAAGAATATTTTTTCAAGGACTACAAAAGGCGTGGATTTATTAAAGAATATTTTTTCAAGGACTACAAAAGGCGTGGATTTATTAAAGAATATTTTTTCAAGGACTACAAAAGGCGTGGATTTATTAAAGAATATTTTTTCAAGGACTACAAAAGGCGTGGATTTATCAAAGAATATTTTTTCAAGGACTACAAAAGGCGTGGATTTATTAAAGAATATTTTTTCAAGGACTACAAAAGGCGTGGATTTATTAAAGAATATTTTTTCAAGGACTACAAAAGGCGTGGATTTATTAAAGAATATTTTTTCAAGGACTACAAAAGGCGTGGATTTCTTAAAGAATATTTTTTCAAGGACTACAAAAGGCGTGGATTTCTTAAAGAATATTTTTTCAAGGACTACAAAAGGCGTGGATTTCTTAAAGAATATTTTTTCAAGGACTACAAAAGGCGTGGATTTCTTAAAGAATATTTTTTCAAGGACTACAAAAGGCGTGGATTTCTTAAAGAATATTTTTTCAAGGCCTCAGCAAGGCGTGGATTTCTTAAAGAATATTTTTTCAAGGTCTCAGCAAGGCGTGGATTTTTAAAAGAGTATCTTTTCAAGGTCTCAGCAAGGCGTGGATTTCTTAAAGAATATTTTTTCAAGGACTTTAAGAATATTTTTTCAAGGACTTCCAAAGGCGTGGATTTTTTAAAAAATATTTTTTCAAGGACTACAAAAGGCGTGGATTTCTTAAAGAATATTTTTTCAAGGCCTACAAAAGGCGTGGATTTCTTAAAGAATATTTTTTCAAGGACTACAAAAGGCGTGGATTTCTTAAAGAATATTTTTTCAAGGACTACAAAAGGCGTGGATTTCTTAAAGAATATTTTTTCAAGGACTACAAAAGGCGTGGATTTCTCAAAGAATATTTTTTCAAGGACTACAAAAGGCGTGGATTTTTTAAAGAATATTTTTTCAAGGCCTACAAAAGGCGTGGATTTTTTAAAGAATATTTTTTTCAAGGCCTATAAAAGGCGTGGATTTCTTAAAGAATATTTTTTCAAGGCCTATAAAAGGCGTGGATTTCTTAAAGAATATTTTTTCAAGGCCTATAAAAGGCGTGGATTTCTTAAAGAATATTTTTTCAAGGCCTATAAAAGGCGTGGATTTTTTAAAGAATATTTTTTCAAGGACTATAAAAGGCGTGGATTTTTAAAGAATATTTTTTCAAGGACTATAAAAGGCGTGGATTTTTTAAAGAATATTTTTTCAAGGACTATAAAAGGCGTGGATTTTTTAAAGAATATTTTTTCAAGGACTACAAAAGGCGTGGATTTATTAAAGAATATTTTTTCAAGGACTATAAAAGGCGTGGATTTTTTAAAGAATATTTTTTCAAGGCCTATAAAAGGCGTGGATTTCTTAAAGAATATTTTTTCAAGGCCTATAAAAGGCGTGGATTTCTTAAAGAATATTTTTTCAAGGACTACAAAAGGCGTGGATTTCTTAAAGAATATTTTTTCAAGGACTACAAAAATCGTGGATTTCTTAAAGAATGTTTTTTCAAGGACTACAAAAGGCGTGGATATCTTAAAGAATATTTTTTCAAGGACTACAAAAGGCGTGGATTTCTTAAAGAATATTTTTTCAAGGACTACAAAAGGCGTGGATTTATTAAAGAATATTTTTTCAAGGACTACAAAAGGCGTGGATTTCTTAAAGAATATTTTTTCAAGGACTACAAAATGCGTGGATTTATTAAAGAATATTTTTTCAAGGACTACAAAAGGCGTGGATTTATTAAAGAATATTTTTTCAAGGACTACAAAAGGCGTGGATTTCTTAAAGAATATTTTTTTCAAGGACTACAAAAGGCGTGGATTTCTTAAAGAATATTTTTTCAAGAACTACCAAAGGCGTGGATTTCTTAAAGAATATTTTTTCAAGAACTACCAAAGGCGTGGATTTCTTAAAGAATATTTTTTCAAGGACTACAAAAGGCGTGGATTTCTTAAAGAATATTTTTTCAAAGACTACAAAAGGCGTGGATTTCTTAAAGAATATTTTTTCAAGGACTACAAAAGGCGTGGATTTTTTAAAGAATATTTTTTCAAGGACTACAAAAGGCGTGGATTTATTAAAGAATATTTTTTCAAGGACTACAAAAGGCGTGGATTTATTAAAGAATATTTTTTCAAGGACTACAAAAGGCGTGGATTTCATGAATTATTGCTGAATGTATTGTTGTTGTTCTTTTGTAAATATTTTGTTCACAAATACAAAGCATTTCAATTCGTCTTTAGGCCTTCGCCACTGTTCTTTGTCTTGCCGTTAAGCTTTTCTCCATTGGGTCATAATTTTTATATTTCTTTGCCAGTATGACTCGGTGTGCCGTTTATTCTTCGAGCATTTTTCTATTTGTGTGTGATATTTATTATGGCATTAACGCATTTTCATAGACTCCATGGAGAGTTAACTGAAATGAAAACGAAAAACATTACGAACGAACAGTGCAGCAGTGGGGATGAGGAAGAGGAAACGTTATTTCCACATAACTTATGCAACAGTTGTTTGGAATTTCCTTTATGTGGCACAGTTGTGTGCTGGAATATTTGTTGTTATTTTTTTGTGACTATGAGTGTGTGTGTATATGTGCGTCTTGTTTGTGCTGCAATGCTACATTCCTTGATATCAAACTTTAAGGTAATTCTTCCAACTGCTGAATGTATTCCCCAATGTGTACGTAGAACCCAGTTCGTCTCGTCGAATTTTTCCATGAATGCATTTACAAGTATGTCGATATGTGATGGTGTATGTGTGCAATAAATTTTGTTCTCCATACCTTACTCTTTGGCTTCTTCTTCCACAGTAGGAATAAATACACTGAGATTTATGTCACACATTCAATTCTGAAATATTTTCTTGAAAATATTTCAGCAGAGTTTATCAAAACATTGATCTGATATTTCGTTTATGAAATGAAGGTATGACAACAAATAACATTTGTACAACAGAATACGTATTCCGGAGGTGGTAGGAGGAGAGCAGTGGTTTAGGATTTCTATTGTTTCTTTGGATTCGAATGGAAATTCAATTAGAGTAATTAAACCGAAAGTGTGTATTATAAGATGATTCTATGGGTATTTACAAAAGTATACAGGAAATTATTACAAGGAAAGTCATTAAGGAAATCCTATTCATAATGTACTATAAGCTGATTGCTTTAAATTGGGTAGATATAATTGTAATTGAGAAGGGCAATATTAGAAGAGGCGTTGATTTTTTAAAGAATATTTTTTTCAAGGACTACAAGAGGCGTGGATTTTTTAAAGAATATTTTTTCAAGGACTACAATAGGCGTGGATTTTTTAAAGAATATTTTTTCAAGGACTACAAAAGGCGTGGATTTTTTAAAGAATATTTTTTTCAAGGACTACAAGAGGCGTTGATTTCTTATAAATATTTTTTTTTTCAAGGACTACAATAGGCGTGGATTTTTTAAAGAATATTTTTTCAAGGACTACAAAAGGCGTGGATTTTTTAAAGAATATTTTTTCAAGGACTACAAGAGGCGTGGATTTTTTAAAGAATATTTTTTCAAGGACTACAAGAGGCGTGGATTTTTTAAAGAATATTTTTTCAAGGACTACAAGAGGCGTGGATTTTTTTAAAGAATATTTTTTTCAAGGACTACAAGAGGCGTGGATTTTTTAAAGAATATTTTTTCAAGGACTACAAGAGGCGTGGATTTTTTAAAGAATATTTTTTCAAGGACTACAAGAGGCGTGGATTTTTTAAAGAATAGTTCTTCAAAGACCAATACAAGGTGTGGATTTATTATAGGACTACAAGAGGGGTGGATTTTTTAAAGAATAGTTCCACACCAATACAAGATGTGGATTTATTAAAGAAGATTTTTTCATCTGTAGAGATGAAGAAGGAAACCTGCTGACAGATACAGACAGCGTGTTGAGGATCTGGAAGGAGCATTTCGAAAAGCTTCTAGTATCAAATAGTGGCGATGAAGAATATACCTCAAAGCCAATAAGAGGTGATAGTGATGGAGATGAGGTCTTAAAAAACCAAGAACAACAAAGCAGCAGGAGGCAATGGGTTACCAGCCGAACTATTCAAGACTGGTGGCCAGATACAGGTCAGGAGCATTCACCAGCTGATTAACACAATTTGGCTAGATGAATGCATGTTCAATGAACCTCAACATCCTGTGTCCCGTGCACAAAAAAGGAGACAAGACGATATGTGCCAACTATAGAGGAATAAGTCTCCTTCCCATCGCATATAAAGTGCTATTCAGTGTGCTGTGTAAACGATTGAAGCCAATGGTCAATGACATCATCAGACCATACCAATGCGGCTTTAGACCTGGCAAATCCACCATTGCCCAGATTTTTACTCTGCGCCAAATCCTGAAAAAGACCCACGAAAAACTCATCGACACACGTCGACTATAAGGCCGCATTCAACAGTCCTATCCGTTCAGAGGTGTTTAAAGCCATGTCTGCGTTCGGCATTCGTGCAAAATTAATACGGCTATGCAGGATAACTTTAAGTGGCACATGGTCAGCATTTAAAGTAGGAATGGACCTATCGGAGTCCTTCAATACCGAACGAGGATTCAGACAAGGTGACAGTGTGTGCTCTTTTTTAACATCCTGCTGGAAAAGGTCATACGAGACGCAAAGGTGAACAGAAATGGCATCTGTACATCAAACAACACTTGTTACTCGCCTACGCCGATGACATCGGTATAATGGGTCGAACATTGCGTACGATAACAGCCACCTTTGAACAAATTGAGAAGGAGTCTGCCAAAGTGGGTCCGGCAAGTAGCGGCGAGAAGACCATGCTGATAGTATCAATGCGCAAGACGTCTAGTAGACTCGGACCAACTGTGGAACTTGAGAACTACAGCTTTGAGGTAGTTAAAGACTTTGTATACCTTGGTACCGCCATAAATAAAACGAATGACATCAGTGTTGAAATTCGGAGACGGATTGTGATGGCCAACAGATGCTACTATGGTCTAAGTAAGCAGTTTAGAAACAAGGCCACCTCCCGCCAGATCAAACTCACACTTTACAAGACGCTGATACTACCCGTGCTATTATATGGATCAGAAGCATGGGTACTTGCGCAAGCAGATGAGACAGCTCTTGGGGTGTTTGAGAGAAAAATTCTCTGAAAGATTTACGGGCCGATCTGCGTCCACGGTGAATATCGGCGTCGAATGAACCACGAGTTTTACAATTTTACGCGGACATTGACATAGTCAGTCGTATTGAGCTGGAGCGACTATGGTGGCTAGGCCATGTTGTGCGGATGAATGAAATGAATGAAATGTAGGCATGAGCCTACGAATGGTTCCCGTAGATGGGAAGGCCACGAATTTGATGGAAAGATCAAGTAGAAAACAACATCTTGGAACGTGGTCTTCCAAATTGGCGGACTTGCGCACAAGACCGACGCGCTTGGAAATCTTTTTTAAGCTTGGCTTATGGAACAACCGTTCTGTAACAAGCCAGCTGAGTAAGTAAGTAATACAAGGCGTGGATTTATTAAAGAAGATTTTTGTCAAGGACTACCATAGCCTCTATTTAAAAGTCGCATCTCACGGTGAAGCGTATAAACAGTTCTGCTCGACCGAATTTAACGAATTATTTACTTATATTAAATTAAAATAAGTTATTCAAATATTTCCATTCCCTTCTGTTTCTTTCCCGTTGTAAATTGTTATAAAGTCAATGGCCTTGTCCACTAAAGTTACACAAATAACAATACCATTGCATAGCATAGAAAAACAAATGAACATAAACGCTAAGGTAGCTAGAAAGGTAAAATTTGTAATTTATTTGTTTTTCGTGTCAAATTTATGTCACATATGGTGACATTTGTACGTTGTTTACGGCGAAAAAAAAAACAACAAAACCGTCACATCTGCATATCGTGTTATGATGATAAATAATAGCAAATCGTTTTTCATTCAATAAAATTCATTGAATGTATACACAGAAAAACAACAACAACAATGCAAAAAGACCAACAACAACTAAAAGGCCAACAAGAGAAACAATCACAAAACAAGCGTTCAACATACAAATGAATTGCGAAAAAAACCGAATGAAGTACAGGAATATTCAATCGATACACACGACAATTGCTATTCCAACCAAAAATAACAACAACAACAAAAAACATTTAATATTTGTGAAAAACAACGTAAGGGAAATGCATGAGAAAAACTTTACAAAAACGGTGGTATTAAACAACAAAAATAACAATGAGTGTGTGTGTGTGTAATAAAATGTACAAATGTTAGATCGATATTTTTGTGTGACTTTTATTTTTAACACGACTCCCGAAAATGAAAACAAATGAAAATGGTTTCAAACAAATACACAATTATTTTGTTGTTTGTGTAGTTTTTTCAAAACAATTTGTATTGACAATCTTAATTTTAAAAGGGTTGTTAAAAGTGAAAATGGAACTTAAAATTGATATTTCACACTAAAAAAATCTCATGCAAAGTCATTGAAATAAATTGAATTTTCAATGACAAAAAGAGCCGTAAGGAACCGCCCAAAAGAGAAACGGTTATATGATATACTACAACCAATTGGGTGTTAGGGTTACTACATATATATCTCATCACTGTTTTTTATGGGGGATTTGAGTTGGATTTTTTAAGGAATTATTTTTCCATAGACTCTCTAGGCGTGGATTTTTTTTAAAGATTTTTTCTATAGACTACCAAGACGAGGATTTTTTAAAGAATTATTCTTCAAAAGACTCCCCAGACGTGGATTTTTTTAAAGAATTATTTTTCCAAAAAATCCCCAGGCGTGGATTTTTTAAAGAATTATTTTTATATAGATCCCACAGATTTTTTAAACAAATATTTTTCCCCAGACCTTTAAAACATATCGATAATTTAAGGTAGAGAGATTTGCTTTAAGAACTCAAAATACTAAAATATAGCCAATTCGGTTCTAACTCTGACCAAATTCCCCAAAATCCCGACTAATGGAGATCTTTCATAATCATCAAATGTCAGGCAATTCGGGCAAAGGTGTTCGAAATATTTTTTATACCGTACACAAATATGTTGCCAGGGTATTATAGCTTGGTGCAGCCCCAAGAGTTTGTAACGCCGCGAAATATTGCTCCTAGACCCACCTTTAAGAATACCAATCGTCATATCTTGACTAGCTGAGTCGATCTAGACATGTGTGACCGTCCGTCTGTCCATTATAATTTGTAACAAGTGAATACGCGTTAAGTTCGGCCGGGCCGAACTTTGGATACCCTCCACCATAGATATACTGACAGGTACTAGAAATGAAAATTTAGGGAACATACAAAAAAGTGGACCTATACCGACATTTCTATGTAAACTATAATACAAATTTCAGAAATTTTTAATCGATAATTATACACTCAGCCTTATGGCTAATGAGGGTGTATACAATTTACACCGTGAAAATGTGCCTCATCGAAATATTGGTTCTAGACCCCATGTTTCTTTGGACCAAATCCGTTTCAGAAAATTTACATTTCATCCAAACTTTGCCAATCTTATTATTTCTTCCAAACTTAGTTCAAATTCGAAGATAGGGAATATCGGTCCACTCCTTCTGGTACCTCCCACACAGGGGCTAGGTTTAAATACGGGTTATAGTTCATATATAGTTCGTTATCGAACCTTACGTTCTAGTTTTTTATCTCGATATCCCCCACAGGTGATATAGTTACAACAGAGACTTAGAACCAAACCCAAAACGCGGAACAAATTTCATAACTATTTTAATATACTACCCCAAAAATGGGGTGCATATTAAATTTTTTTGTAGAGAAATTTGTTACCATATTCGACTGCAAAATACCAAATTTCAGCGAAATCGGTTGAAAAACGCGCTCAAGAACCCCAAAATACCGACATTTGGAGGTACCCTTATATGGGGGCTGTCCGAAAAATTGACCTATATTCATAATTTTTTGTGGAGAGACTTGGTACCTATTAAGAACTCAAAATACTAAATTACAGCTAATTCGGCGGAAAAATACGTTCAAAACCCCCAAAATACTGAAAATTAGGAGGTACCGTTATATGGGGGCTACCAGAAAAAGTGGACCTATATTTATAATTTTTTGTGGAGACATTGAGTACCCAATAAGAACCCAATGTACCAAATTTCAGCGAATTCGGTTGAAAAACGCGCTCAAGAACCCCAAAATACCGAAAATATGGGGGGTACCCTTATATGGGAGCTATGCCTAAACGTGGACCGATAAAGCCCATCTTCGAATTTGACCTGCCTGCAGACAAAAGACGACTCTATGCAAAATGTTGGTGATCTATCTCAATTCGTTTAGACGCTAGAGTGATTACAACCGACAGACAGACGGACATGCTTAGATCGTCATAGAATTTTACGCTGATCAAGAATATATATACTTTATAGTGTCCGAAATGATTATTTCGATGCGTTACAAACGGAAAAACAAAACTTATATACCCTCCATACTATGGTGGAGGGTATAAAAACGATACAGGCCACAGTTATGGACCAATATTCACGAAATTTTGCAAGTAATATGGGTTCTGGCCAATGAAGACCCTTATTGTTTTTATCGGTTAATATTTAGGGGATGAAATGGACCAAAAACTTTATTTTTGTCTGATTTTCTGGTCGCTCCAGGGGCTGCAATTATGGCCCAATTTTTTACATAGAGAAAGTGATCGGATCAAACTATACGCATGCCTGTTTTAATAAAGATCTGTCAATATTTAGCGGGTCAAATGGACTTTTGTGTCAAAAATGACAAATTTTGTATTCTATAGCGTATAGATTTACCCCTGAAAGATATATACCTGAGAAGTTGATAGTATATCCAGAGGACTGGTTGACCTTTAAAATGACGCCAATTATATGGTTGTATGTACTCGGATGTGGCAGTTAGACTTAAATATTTACAGGTGCTATCGTATTCGGATATTATTTAGTAACCCATTAGCACACTGGAGAGCGGAAATCTAGCGATGATCGCTTTGAAATATTCCATGAGGTTCCAGTTATGGACAATGACAATGCTTATAATTTTCGACGATGATCAGATAATAATTTTGGGATGAAGTGGACTGAAAACTTAATTTTTTGTGTTTTTTCGAGTCGATTATAGGCTACAACTGAAAGCCGTACATCACAACTCAACCCACTGTGAAGGGAATGTGAATGATTAGAAGGACTGTACAGAATTTTCGTAATATTAGGAAAATATGTCAGTGTAAGGGAATCTACACTGTATATATTACGAAATATTGCCGCAGAAAGTTAGATTTCCGTGGTAGTTGTGTAGGGAATCGTGTGATCGGCCCCGTCTGATTATACTGCTCCGCTCACTTTTTTTCATACAAAAATATGTTCGAAACTTTGCATAACGAAATATTTTTGCAGTACTTAGATTAACACTGGGAAGATGGGATCCGCCGGTCTACTCCTTCTAGTACTCCCCCACAATGTATTTATACCCTTCACCAGACTGTGGTACGGGGTATTATGTCTTTGTGCATATGTTTGTAACAGGCAAAAGCAAACAAGATAGACACATGGTTCCTTTTGAGTATAAGCTTAGAATCACCTTCTGAGTCGATTTATGCATGTCCGAACATCTGTCTGTCTGTCCATGTTAAATTGTAAACAAAGAACAGGTCGCATTTATGATCAGAATTGTATGAAATTTGGCATAGGTTACTTACTTGGTTACATACTTACTAGCTCCCGTATATATTTTCGTCCGATTTAAGGTAAATGGTGTACCAAAGTCCCTATATATCTTTCGATTTGCACGAAATTTGGCATAGCGTAATGAATTAGGTCTAGAATGATGTGTGCTAAGTCTCCTGAAAATCGGTTCAGATTAAGATACAGCTCCCATATATATTTTCGTCCGATTTTATGTAAATGGTGCACCAAAGAAAGATATTAAGGGACTTTGGTACACCATTTACCTTAAATCGGACGAAAATATATATGGGAGTCAACCCAGAAAGTAGGGAAATTTGCCACCCAATAAGAACTCAAAGTACCAAATTTCAGCGAATTCGGTCGAAAAATGTGATAAAAACCCCCAAAATACCGAAATTGGGGGTACCCTTATATGGGGGCTATCCAAAAAAATGGACCTTTGTATATAATTTTTGGTAGGGAGGTTTGCTACCCAATAAGAACTCAAAGTACCAAATTTCAGCGAATTCAGTTAAAAAACGGGCTAAATAACGCCAAAATACCGAAAATTGGGGGGGGGGGTACCCTTATATGGGCGCTATATCTAAATCTGAACCGATTTTCTCCAATTTCAATAGGATTCGTCCTTGGGCCAGTTATGTGACCTGTGCCAAATTTCATCCAAATCGGATCATAAATGCGACCTGTACTTTGTTAACAAAAATACATGGACGGACGGACGGACATGCATAAATCGACTCAGAAAGTGATTCTATGCATATTCTCAAAAGGAACCATGGGTCTATCTCGATTATTTTTGCCTGTTACAAACATATGCACAAATACATAATACCCTGTACCACAGTGTGGTGACGGGTACAAATATACCCCATAGAATGTAAATTTTGGCACTTTCCGTACAAAAGTTAGGGTCCATTTGACCGGCTAAATATTGGCCGATCTTTATCCAAATACGCACGCTTATTATTTGGCCGTGATTTTTGGTTCATAATTGTGGTCTCTAGATCGACAAAAAATTTCATCTACATCGGATCATAAATGCGATCTGTACATTTTTCACAAGAATACATGGACAGACGGACGTGCATAAATTACCTAAAAAAGTGATTCTATGCATATTCTCAACAGGAAAGATGTAGAGACTCATTTCAGCTTGCATAAAAGATACTCCCTTTATTTCGACCATAAATACACACTCTCCTCACATTGTACATAGGAGTACCTCTTTAAGCACGTCTATAGAATATCTCGCTGCTATCGCTTCTCTCGCTCCCTTCTGAAAAAGATTTCTCCTGGCTTTCTTTAAAAAGTGTAGAGCGAAATATTATTTACCGCTCCTTTACATAATTTTTCCTTCATCCTCGCTATGATTTTTCTCTTCCATAGTTCACTGGAAACCTTCAAAAAATATACCAGTATTAAGAGCTTAAGAGCTAGTTGACCCGCTAAATATAATGACAGAGAAAATAGCGTTAATCGATTTATTTATCATACAAAAAAATTATGAATTTGGGAATTACATGAGCAATTTCGGCAATTAAATATTGATACGAGCTCAAAAAAAAAAAAATCATGAAATTTGAAGAGCCATCCATAACTTCATAAAATCTAATTTTTTTAATTACAACTTTTTTCCTCTCACATTCCACTTTTTGTGTTACAAACTTTTCTGAAATATCTCCTATGAACAATTGATAGTCACTCATGCATAGTTCTTCATTTATTTTATGATGATTTAGCAATTTTGTTTCAATAGTCTGATGTTATTTGTTCTCCGAAAGAAAAATACGACAACGACACACATGCACACACACAGCTATTCTTGAAGGTTTCTAGGAATAAATGATAACATAAAGGGCATCAATTGCACGCCATTATAAATTTGACACACATAATCAAACGTATACATATATATGTTCCGCTTGTTCTTCTTCTACTTCCATGTGTTCCTGGTTACCAATTTTTCTCAAAAAAATGAAAATAACATTTTCAAGGATTTATTTTGCCCTCATCCAGGAAATGTGAACAGCTATTATACGGCAAATTGATTTATAATACCCCGTATGCTTGCAAACACAATTGAAGGCTATAGGTTAGAGTAGCATAACCCAAAGGGCAGGGAATTTTATATGAATTGATGTTGGTAAGACACAGTCTTTTTTGCCAGCATTTAAAAGTTGATGACAATGCTGTTTGTAATAATTGAACATACGCTGCAAGAGAAAACTCAAGTTTTGAGGATGCTTTCATAAATAATGAAAGTAATTGTTGAAATAGGTCTTGGCAGGTTCGATTAGAAATTCTATATTGATATTAAAGAGAATTGGCAACAGGAATGCGTAATTTTAAATTCCGGCCACAATGGATGAAAAATGCGCCTATGAGCGCCAAATATAGTACATATACTTATATAGTACATATACTTGGTTTATGCATCCACCTCATTCATGAACACTTCCAGGCTAAAACTCGTATATATGCAGACTCATTGGCTATAGTTTGACTATAAAACATACCCCTTTAGCTCGCCTTAAAAAAACCGAAAGGAATTCGAAATGCTTCTGCTCGTCTGCCTTCAGCTGGTCTATAAAACAGACCTATTCATTCCATTTCAACTCACTATAAATTCCTTCAGTTCTTCTTCTCGCCTAAGAGACTCCCTTCAACACCTCTATAAGAAAGACTCCCTTCGACTTGTCTGTGAAAAACCAGTACGAAAAGTAATAAAGTCGGACGGCGCCGATTATTTGGTAGCCTTCACGACTATGTAGAATAATATGTATCCTAATTTGAAATTGAGCTAACTTAAATATGCGAACTTTATCTATAAGTGAACCGACTAACATCAATCGGTACACATGTATTTCTGCATCCTATCATAAATTTTATTTCATTCGGGCATATTTGGAATCGTTTCCGTACAACGGGACTAATCGATTTAAAGTAAACTTGATACACGCTATTCGGTATGACGTGCTATTCAAAATTTAGTCTCAATCAGGCACCTGTTCGAAATACACCTGTTTCAAAAAAAATAAAGTCATTCTAGTCCCAATTTGTTACGTTGGGCAAAATTTCGTGTCAATCGTACAAACATTGGGAGTTTGGCGTACCATATATCTATATCTGAACCGATTTCAACGAAGCATGCCACAGATTTATTGTTATTAACTTCAGTAAATTGTAAAAAATATGTGTCAATCGGAAAACTGTGGGACATTGGTGCACAATTTACATAAAATCGGAAGAAATTGTATGTAGGTATATCTAAATCTCAACCGATTTTCACGAAACTTAGCACACGTCATTCTAGACTTAATTCAGTACGCTATGCAACATTTAGTGCAAATCGAAATATATATAGGAACTTGGTGCAAAATATAGCTACATCTAAATCTGAACCGATTTTCCTGAAACATAGCAAACATTATTTTATAGTATGTTATGCCAAATTTTGTGAAAATCGATAGATTTATAGAGACTTAGGTGCACCATTTACCATTAATCGGTCGAAAATATATAATCCAATTCGGTACGATGTACCAAATATGTAAGGACTTTGGTGCATCATTTACATTAAATCGGACGAAAATATATATGGGTATTGATGGTATTTACGGGGTAAATACCAAAGGGGTGGGTAAATACCCGGTAAATACCCATTTGCGGGTATTTACTATATTGAATCGGTAATACAACATCTTACACCCTATTTCCAGGATTCTGTTATCAAATCGATTTAGAATGTATAGTTTTACGATACTTTAAAGACGTGGGTAAATACCCGAGTTTTTACCCAAAAATTGGGTATAAAGTCATTAACTACCGAACCACTTGACATAGGCGGCCAAAATTTTGCATACATGTTTTTAATGTCAAAGCAAATATAGAAATCCGAAATGGGGTCCTTGGGTCCAAGTTTTGATATAGCCCCCATATATTCCTATCTCCCGATTTAAGGTATTTTTTGCCTATTAGACACATTTTACAACCAAATTGGCTGTAAATTGGGACAGAGTGTTCTTTTTGGGTACCAAATGTCCATGCAAAAATGTATGTATGTAGGTCCACGTTTACTGGTACCCCTATTTTGACTATTTTCCCAAAAATTAGGTATAAACTCATTAATTGCCGAACCACTTGACATAGGCGGCCAATTTTGCACATATATTTCTAGTGTCAAAGCAAATATAGAAAACCAACATGGGGTCCCTGGATCCAAGTTTTGATATAGCCCCCATATAACCGTATCCCGATTTAACGTTTGTTTTGTCTATTAGACACATTTTACAACCAAATTGGTTGTAATTTGGCACAGAGTATTCTTTTTGGTTACCAAATGTCCCTGCAAAATGTATGTATGTAGGTCCACGTTTACTGGTAGCCCCCATACAAAGGTACCCCTATTGTGAGTATTTACCCAAAAATTGGGTATAAACTCATTAACTGCCGAACCACTTGACATAGGCGGCCAAAATGTTGCATACATGTTTTTAATTTCAAAGCAAACATATAAATCTAAAAATGGGGTCCCTGGGTCCCAGTTTTGATATAGCACCCAAATTAAAAACATGTATGCAAAATTTTGGCCGCCTATGCCAAGTGGTTCGGCAGTTAATGAGTTTATACTAATTTTTTGGGTAAAAACCCGGGTATTTACCCAAGTATTTACCCACGTCTTTAAAGTATCGTAAAACTATCCATTCTAAATCGATTTGATAACAGAAACCCGGAAATAGGGTGTAAGATGTTATATTACCTATTCAATATAGTAAATACCCAAATAACTACCCACAAATGGGTATTTACCCAATTTACCGGGTAAATACCCAATTTAGATGGCAGATGGAAATTCGATCCATCCTATTATTTCTGTTAATTGGTGTGGCACCCAAACATCGAGCTTCTTTTTCAAACAGCTTAAAACAGTTTATGGTCGATTTTTAGCTCCATGGCGATGTTACGTCTGCTAAAATTGTTTGATCGATACTTAATGAGAAATCCATCCGCACAGCCATTTGCGGAAAAAATAACCTAACATATATGGAAGTTATTTTTAAATCTGAACCGATTTTTTCCAATATGCATATTCTCAAAAAAATCATGTGTCTATCTCGTTTCCAGATTTTTGTTGTAGCGATGGATAATTAATCCAAACACAAAATCTGCTTTGAAAAGGACTGTTCCTAGAATGAAGACAAATGTCGAACTATGACAAATTTGAATTTAATTCACATATGTAAGTTTCGCATCAGGGCGGAATAAATACAAGTTATCAACGTACGACCTTTGTAAAGCCGCATAGTCCAATGTGCCGCGTCGCATAATGGTGGGTACGTAGGTTCTTCTCCTGGCTTTCCTTTTCATTGCAAAACTTAGATCATCAAGCTCGACTCGAAAGAGTATAAAATAACCGATTATCTTCAAAATCAATAGTTGTCGTCTATGGTCAGAATCGGGTCCACAGAAAATTGCAAGTGGTCAATATATGCGGCCTGTACTTTGTTTACAAATTAGATAGATACTACGATCAGTATCCTAGAAGCAATATTTTTCGGCCTTATATATCCTTAAAAATGGATCCATAAATTGAAGCTGACATTAACGTATATCAAGTATTTAATTTCCTCTGAAATGAATATTTCAAGATTTTGCAAATGATGTGACAGAACTAATACACAGACGTCCATCACGTGACACCATATATAATTAGTCCTCCCGCCCAAAATTCCAATCGAAAATACACTTACAAATGTCGTTGTATTGTTCTTTAACATAAATCATTAAATGGCCGTTTATCAAGCATATCAACTGATCACGGGTTAAGTTGTCCCTGATAATGTCAAGTAATTGTTATAAGTGTGTGTGACGATGCCAGACTCATTTGGTCTTACAACAACAGGAGTAGAAGAATCAAGCCCATCCAAATGCTAGACATTTTGGTCCAATCTTAATTGTTTGCAATTTGGAAAATATATTTATTACCCTGCATCCAATGCTACTAACGCTGACACCACTTCCCCACCATCCCCGCCCTCAAACGTAACACCAAATATTATCTTTGCCATAAATTATGGTCGACATTCAATGGTTTTTGTTGCTGTTTTTGTTGTGCAACAATACTTCTTCTTCTGGTGTGTTTTACTTTTACCCCTGAACTTAACATTGTTTGCCTTAGTGTCACAGGGAAATTTCTCATGCCATATAAACGAATGCGAATACCATCCATACCATGCCGTACAATTCAATTTCATAAATCACATATACATTTTTTTATTTCAATATTATTGACTGTCTCGTCTGGACACTTATGTCGAACATACCAAAATGCTGAGTGTATGTCCTTGTACAGGAAAAACAAAACCTCGTATAAGCAAAGGAAGCGAATAAATAAAGAATACCCGGAAAAAGATACAAACCGTAACGTAAAATCGGTGCATTGACCACCGATAGTAGATAGAGTCAGAAGCAATAAGGGAAACTATGACATTGGGAACTACATACATATATTTATTTCTATTTTCATGTCACTAGCCAAAGTGAATGGTATTTGTTTTTTGTTCTTCTCCACTTACTTTACCATAATCCAAAACGGTTTCCTATTTTTTTAGATATATTACAGTGAGTGGCAATCAAGACACGACACATGGTTCGAATACAATTTATGACACATATTGATTTTATTATTTTCACCCCCTCTTCGAATAAATATCAAATTCACAAAACACCAATCTAAAGTTGCTGAATTGTGTCCACCTCCGTCTACCACTCTAATCTCTCCGTTGCTACTGTGCTTTAAAATTCCACAGACACTTCAATTATTTGTTTTGCTTTTTTTTGCAACGAATTTCAAAGATTTGCGAAGTAGGGAAAGAGTTTGACAATGGATAACAACATAAAGGTAACATTTTTTTCAACACGGGATTTTTGTTGTTGTTGTTGCTGAATTTTGTATCCTTTGTAATCCTTATGGCAATGATTGTTATTTGATAACTTATTGAAGTTTGTGTGTGCGTGTATATATGATTTATGTACTCTGCTGTAAAAGACAGTTAGCAAAATATTTGCACATACATATGTACATATCGATGTGATTTATGATTAATACACAAAAATGTCTGGCGAGAGTCTCTTGAAAATATATATAAGAGCTATTGATATCATTCTTTATCGTGCTCCATGATGTTAAATGGTTATATTAGCATTTTGATGACGGAATATGCCGACTCAGACTCCCGTTCCAGACGATGTTTAAATAAAAAGAATATTTCAGGCGGAACAATCCATGCCCTCAAAACTCATTGTAAATTGCTTAAAGTGGGTTTTTTATGCTCTGACACAGTTAAATACAAAATTACCAAAAAAAAAAATTACGACCTTAGTATGGAATCTATTTAAAACATAGAAATATCCCGCACAATTTTGTATATACCAGTTATCCGGAATGACAAATTACAGACACTTCAATTGGAGCATGCGGAATACTTACTTGGCTGGCTTGGGTGCACCATTTACATAAAATCGGACGAATATATATATGGAAGCTATATCTAAATCTTAAACGATTTTTTCCAATTTCAATAGGGTTCGTCCTTGGGCCAAATTAATGAGCTGTGCCAAATTTAATTCAATTTGGATCATAAATTGGAGAAAATCGGTTCAGATTTAGATATAGCTCCCATATATAGTTTTGTCTGATTTTATGTGAATGATACACCAAATTCCCAATATTTGTCCGATTGCGAAAAAATTTTGCAAAGAGTACTGAATTAGATTGATGTTTGCGCAGTTTTGTTAACATCGGTTCAGATTTAGATACAGCTCGTCCGATTTTTTTGTGAATGATGCACCAAACTCCCAATGTTGCTCCGATTGAGACAAAAATTTGCACAAAGTACTGAATTGGGTGCAGTCTGATGTCTACGAAGTTTTGCTAAAATCAGTTCAGATTTAGATATAGCTCCCATATATAGTTTAGTCCGATTTTGTGTGAATGGTGCACCAAATTTTGCACAAAGTACTGAATTAGTTCCAGATTGATGTCTGCGCAGTTTTGTTAACATCTGTTTAGATTAATATATAGCTCCCATATATAGTTTCGTCCGATTTTTTTTTTAAGATGCACCAAACTCCCAATGTTGCTCCGATTGAGACAAAAGTTTGCACAAAGTACTGAATTAGTTTCAGATTAATTTATGCGAAGTTTTGTTAAAATCGGTTCAGATTTAGATATAGCTCCCATACGTAGTTTCGTCCCACACATAGTTTCGTCCTATATATATATATATGATATATATATATATATATATATATTTGTTCGATGTTATGTAAATGGTGCACCGAAGGGCCTATGTTTGTTCGATTTACACGAAATTTGGCAGAGAGTATTAAATTTAATATAGACTGATAACAAAAAACAAATGGTGTATGTAACAGTTGCTCAATAAGGTCCATGTGTTTATATATAGTCCCATACATAATTTTACTCGATTTCATACAAATGGTACACCAAGAAGTCCAAGTCTGCCCGTTTGACATGCAATTTTTCATATCTAACTATATATCACATTTAATTTCACCCGATTTCATCTCAATGCCCCTCCAGAGATCCTATGTCTGTTCTATCTACAGCATTTTGTAGACATTAACATATTTTGTATGTACCCAAAGTGGGGAAGGATATCATACAGTCGGCCCGTCCGACTTTTGAACTTTCCTTACTGGTTTTTAAGTATCCTTTAAAACATATTCTTTTAAAAATCTACGCATAGCTTATTCTTTTAAAAAATACTCGTTTAGAAATCGAAACCGTTTCGAATTAGAAACCGTCCGTCCGTCTGTCCACTATAATTTGTAAACACGATACACGCTCCAGAGGCCGCAATAATGACCTTAACATCGTGAAATTTTGCATGGAGAGGGGGATCGGGCCAATCGGTGATAATAGACCGAAAACTTAATTGTTTGTGTTATTTTCGAGTCGATCTATAGACCACAAATGAAAGCCGAACATCACAACACAACCCACGGTGAAGGGAATCTGGACAATAGCTGTACTGAATACTCGTAATATTCGGAAAATATGTCAGTGTGAGGAAGAGGAGCTGTTTACCTCTAATCGGGCAAGAGGGTGCAAATATCACGAAATATTGCCCAGGCTCGGAGTAAACATCCGCAGAAAATTTGAGTTCCGTGGTAGTTGTGTAGGGTATCGTATGGTCGGCCCCGTCCGAAAACTTGTCGATCAGTTTATGTGGTGTAATCGAATAGTGTTTGTGTAAACGTAATTTTCCTCCTTTATGTGAGCAAGAGTGTCGTGAAAGAGATTAATTCAAATTAAACCTCTTAAAATTAAGAGTAAATACCAATGAGAAACAATTGTTTATTTCACAATAAAAGAAGATCAGCATTTGCTAATTAAATTATTTTGTTTTAAATCAGTGGTGGGCTTAACAAAATTGAGCGTAAGTGTGGGTGAGCGTAGCTGAGAAATCATCATTAAAAACGACCGAAGAAGAGTGAAAAAAGAGAATGAGCGTGTATGGCCGAGCATGCCTGTTTTAAATTCAAAGAGATGAGTATGTTCAGCTATCACATTTCCCCTTGTTATTTGGAAAGAAATTTTGATACGGGATAAGTTAATACGGCACGTCAATGAAATGGTGTAGCTGCAATTGGAAAAAATGAATGCGGCCACTAATTTTTGTTTCTGTGACAGATAAATGGTAAGTATTTTATAATACATAAATATTTCATTGAAATTCGAAGAGAAGAAATAACTCTTCGAAACATTCGTGCTGGGTAGTATAAAGAAACTAGTAAGAAAAGTAGTATATTCGAACTGGGCCGACTATATGATACCCTTCACCACATTGGGTATTACATATTAGACATATGTATCCTTACAATTGCATGCCAATGTTCACTCGAAGGAACATGCAACCTATGCTAAATTTAATTTCATTCGGGCATACCATGGGACACATTTATGGAAAACGATTTGTAGCAAAATTGAAACACGCTATTCGGTACGTCGCACTGTTAAAAATTTAATCTCAATCAGACACCCGTTCGAAATATATATGGAGGCTATGGTTGCATCTGCAAAAATTTCAACAAAATGCAATAACGTCATTCAATTTCCAATTTGATACGTTGTACTAAATTTCGTGTTAGTCTAACAAACATTAGGAGTTTGGTGCACCATTTATGTCAAATCGGACAAATATATGGGGAAAAGTGTTTTCATTAAGCCTCGAATCGTTTGGAATATTTTTAAATATTTTCGTTTATTCAAAACGCTTCGGTGTACTGTGCTAAATCGATTAAGTGTGAGAACAGAAAATTATTACGGGAAATTTGTGATATATAACGGTATTTATGAAACGAGTCAAATTTGAGGAGGACACATAATTAGCACATCTTGGAATTTTTAACTTAAATGCCATTGATATTGAAAAATATTTACAAAAAACTAATTTGTGTTAATAAATTAAGAGGACCCCCCCATTCTCGGGGTCAACAATTTTGTTGATATAATTCGAATCTACACTAATTAATAAATGTCCCTACAAAATTTCAAGTGAAAATCTCAAGAACTCTTGAAGATATAGCCGATTTATTGTGTCAGCATCAGGTGACGGCTAAAGGGCTTCTCAAACTTGAAACGCGTTTTACTCTAAACATTTTTTTGTAAATGGCGGGCACGATAACTCAAAAACTAATAACCCAATCGATTTAAAATTTTTACACGTTTCTCTGTGAGTGTATAGCTATCGTATGAACTAGCATAAAGCCAATCGGTGAAGATTTTCCTTATTTTTTAACTTGGTTTTTGGTAGTAGAACAACAAAAAATTTCATCGAAAAAATATCAGTCTATACTAAATCATCATGGATATAGGGGTAAGTTGACTTGTACATGTCTATATCACCCAACTAAGATTTTGCTGATCTACTTCAGGTTGATTAAAATATTTGGAAATATAACAATATTATCCCAAAATTATGTTTTTCAGATAGAAAGATGTTCATTTAATCGATGTTAGCCTGTTCAAAAGAAAAACATTACATTCAGCAACAGTTTAAAATATTTGAGTCGATCTTAACTCTTAATTTTAAGAAACTGAATGTTGATGATTCTCTTTCACAATCTCTTAAAAATATAACATAAACGAATTTACGTATTTTCTTTTCTGTAAATAATTAGATTACCCTGCATAAACCGATCAAAGTAAACATTTTTTATTATATTTCGATCATATGGACATACAAAGGAATTATTTTTATACCCTACACAACTATGTTGTCAGGGTATTATAGCTTTGTGCAGCCCCAAAAGTTTGTAACGCCGCGAAATATCGGTCCTAGACCCACCTTTAAGTATACCGATCGTCATATCTCGACTAGCTGAGTCGATCTAGACATGTGTGTCCGTTCGTCCGTCTGTCCATTATAATTTGTAAACACGATACAGGCCGCAGTTATGGACCAATCTTCACGAAATTTTGCATGTAGGATGGGTTCTGGCCAATTAAGACCCCTATTGTTTTTGGGAAAGATCGGTTAATATTTAGGGGATGAAATGGACCAAATACTAAATTTTTGTCGGTTTTTCTGGTCGCTCCACAGGCCGCAATAATGGCCCGAACATCGTGAAATTTTGCATGGAGAAGGGGGTCGGGCCAAAGAATAAGCATGCCTGCTTTGATAAATATCGGTCAATATTTAGCGGGTCAAATGGACCCTGACTTTTGTGTGAAAAATGACAAAATTTGTATTCTATAGCGTATATATTTACCCCTGAAGGACATAGACCCGAAAAGTTGATATTATATCCAAGAGGAGTGGTTGACCTTTAAATTAAGACCAATTATATTGTTGCATGTGCTCTGATGTGGGAGTTACACCTAAATATTTACAGGTATCTCCGTATTTGTATGTTATTTAGTAACCCATTATCACTTTAGAGAGCCGAACATAGCGCTGATCGCTTTGAAATGTTTCATGAGGTTCCAGTTATGGTCAAGGACAACGCCTATAATTTTCGGTGATGATCAGATATTAATTTTGGAATGAAGTGGACCGAAAACTTAATTTTTGTGTTATTTTCGAGTCGATCTACAACAACACAACCCACGGTGAAGGGAATCTGGACAATAACTGTACTGAATACTCGTAATATTCGGAAAATATGTCAGTGTGAGGAAGAGGTGCTGTTTACCTCTAATCGGGCAAGAGTGTGCAAATATCACGAAATATTGCCCAGGCTCGGAATACACATACGTAGAAAATTTGAGTTCAGTGGTAGTTGTGTAGGGTATCGTATGGTCGGCCCCGTCCGACTATACTGCTCCGCTCACTGGTTTTAACAAATAATTATTAATAATATATTTTATAACCCCTGTTTATTTGTCAATTAATGAAGCAACACCCAAAACAAAAAACGAAAGAAAGATGCAACAAAAAATAGTAATGACCTCAAATGGAGAAGAAGAAACGCAAGAAGATAAACAACAAAATCAGGAGAGTGAGAGAGGAGTGCAATGGAATTGGAGAATTAACATTCTCCATTCGAATATTCTCAGTAAAACTGCAACGATTCAGTTATGATGATTAGGAGACTTTTACTTTAATATTGTATTTGCATAGCTTAATTAGTTTTTGTATAGTTTACCAACAATTATTCAGCTATAGAACAATAATAGAGAAATGAAGAATTATTTTCTTCTCGATTTCAAATGATAGGGAGATTAAGACCTCTATAATAGAGGTGTGCAAAAAGAGAGGAAAGTAAAGGAGATACCGTCATTTGAAATGTCTTACAAAAAGATAACGCAGAGAAGGAGCTTATTGATACAATGTAAACAGGGGCATCAGTTCCCATGCTTGCCCAGCATTACTCTATAAATAGAGATTAGCCGCAAAAACTATGACGTCATTTGAGATTCAATAGAATATGTTTGTTGTGTTGTTAATGTTTGAAAATACAGGTCGTTCAAAACAAGACTTTCAATAATTAAAAACAAATATTCTTTGAAAATCTACGCACTGCTGGTCCCTTAAAAAAATATTGTTTAAAAAATCTACACAATGCTAGTCTCTTCACAAAAATATTCTTTAAAAAATCTACGCACTGCCAGTTTTTTCACAAAAATATTCATTTAACCAGTAAGGAAAGCAATAAAGTCGGACGGTGCCGACTATATGATACCCTTCACCAATTTGAGTATATTCAACATATCGAATGAAATTAAACGTGTTATTCTGCAACCTATACTAAAGTTTGGTCAGATATAGAGTTGCTTCTTACAATGTGATAAAATTATGCAAATAAATTTAAAGCAAAATATCGAAATCTAAACCGATTTCATCGAAACTTGTTACATGTTAGGTTACACTTATTTCATTATGTTTTGTGTATTCGCCTACATTTTGAGTTCTCCATTTACTTATAAATCTAAATTTCGTACAAATCGAAGGATACATAGGGACTTTGGTGCACTTTTAACCTATAATCGGACGAAAATATATATGGGAGCTATATCTGAACCGATTTTGACGAAACTTGATACACATCTTTTTAGACATAATTTAGTACGCAATGCCAAATTTCGTGTAAATCGAAGGATATGAAGGGATTTTGCTGCTTTATTTACCTAAAATCGGACGAAAATATATATGGGAGCTATATCTAAATCTGAACCGATTTTCACGAAATTCAACACACATATTTCTAGACTTAATTCAGTACGCTATGCAAAATTTGGTGCACATCAATGGATATATAGGGACTTTGGTGCACCATTTACATAAAATCGGACGAAAATATATATGGGAGCTACATCAAAATCTGAACCGATTTTCACGAAATTTAACACACATCTTTCTAGACTTAATTCAGTACGCTACGCCAAATTTCGTACAAATCGATGGATACATGGGGTCTTTGGTGCACCATTTACATGAAATCGATCGAAAATATATATGGGAGCTATATCTAAATCTAAACCGATATTCACGAAACTTAGCACACATCATTCTAGGCTCAGTTCAGTACGCAGTGCCAAATTTCGTGCAAATCGAATGATATATAGGGACTTTGGTGCGCCAGTTACATAATTGGATGAAAATATATAACACACTTCTTTCTAGATTTAATTCAGTACGTTATGTCTAATTTCGTTTAAATCAAAGGATATGTTGGGACTTTGGTGCACCAATTACCTTATATCGGTCGAAAATATATATGGGAGCAATATATAAATCTGAACCGATTTTCAGAAATTACACACACATATTTCTAGAATTAATTCAGTACGCTATGCCAAATTTCGTGCAAATCGAAGGATATATACATACATATACCATTTACATAAAATCAGACTAAAATATGTATGGTAGCTATATTTAAATCTGAACCTATTTTTCCCAATTTCAATAGGGTTCGTCCTTGGGCCAAATAAATGAGCTGTGCCAAATTTCATCTAATTCGAATCAATAATGCGACCTGTACTTTGTTTACAATTTAACATGGACAGACATTCGGACGGACGGACATACATAAATCTACTTAAAAAGTGATTCTATGCATATTCTCAAAAGGAACCATGTGTCTATCTCGTTTCCTTTTGCCTATTACAAAGATATGCACAATGACATAATACCCTGTATCACAGTGTGGTGAAGCGTATAAAAACCTACGCTCTGCTAGTCCCTTCAAAACATATTCTATTAATCTCTTTATAAAATAATATTTTTAAAGTCCAAGCATTTCTAGTACATTACAGATATTCATCGAATTTCTCTGCAGCTCTTTAAACATACATATTCCAAGCAGTGTGGCCATTTTAGCATTTTTGCAGCTAGATTTAGCATTTTATTTTTGTATTTAGCCGCAAAATTTGCATTTAGCATTTTGCAATTACTTATTTAGCATTTTTTAGCATTATTCTACACACAACATTTTTAAATATTTTGGTAATTTCTTATGTAACAATGACAATCCTTTAAAAATGGTAACCATTTACCAATTATGATCAGCTGTTCAATATAACATCAGCGTTTTTCTTCATGACAACTCTTTAACGATGGCAATCATTATGTTCTTATGAATGGTCAAACTCAAACTCAACAACTAATTTCTGGATTAATGTATACGAATATAAACATGTTTTAAATGAAAATCCGTTTGAGGAATTGTCATCTTTTGTTATGAAGTTTCTAGTTTTACCATTTTGTAACGCAGAAGTTGAAAGGGTTTTCAGTGGCATGAACCTTTTAAAAACAAAAATTAGAAATATAATGATACTGAGCACCATGAACTCACTTCTTTATATTAGATGCGGATTGAAAAGACTAAATAAATGTTACGAAAGTTTTAAAATTAACGATCGTCATATCTCGACTAGCTGAGTCGATCTAGACATGTGTGTCCGTCCGTCTGTCCATTATAATTTGTAAACACGATACATGCCACATTTATGGACCAATCTTCACGAAATTTTGTATGTAGGATGGGTTCTGACCAATGAAGACTCCTATTGTTTTTGTTAAAGGTCCGATAATATTAAGGGGATGAAATGAACCAAAAACTTTATTTTTTCTGATCAATCCAGAGGCTCGAACATCATGAATTTTCACATGGAGAAGGGGGTCGGGCCAAAGAATAGACTTGCCTGTTTTGATAAAGATCGGTCAATATTTAGCGGGTCAAATGGACCCTGATTTTTGTGTGA
>NW_026879855.1:0-28956 GCF_032173495.1 Musca vetustissima
TTCAGGAATTTTTGATGTTAAAGATGCACCTCGGACTAGTAGACCGGTCGTCGAATATGTTTATAAAATCGGAGAAATGATCGATTTTGGCCGGCATTTTAGCAATCGTAACATCGCCCAGGAGATAAAAATTGACCATAAAACAGTTTTAAACCATTTACAATTGACCAGAAACGGCCAGAATTGGCCAACATGAGAGGTGTAGTGTTCCACTAGGATAACGATAGGCCACACACATCTACAGTGACTCGTCAGAAACTTCGGAGGCTTGATTGGCATCAAGCGATTATAATATTTTTCTTGCATTGCAAAATTTCTTTGATGATAAAAAATTGGTATCTTGGGAGGATTGTGAAAATCGACTACTACAGTTTTTTTGCAAATAAAGAGCAGAACTTCTATGAGAGAGGCATTATGGAGTTACATATAAAATGGCAACAAATCATACAACAAACCGCTACATATTTGGTCCTATAGTTCATATATAAATAATGGGTTTCTTCTTCCTTCTTTCTTTCCCCAACCTAATATATTGATGAACATACGTTCCACCTCCAAATTTGAAGCAGCGAAACTAAAAGTATTTATTAATTATTTGATATATCTATTCCTCCACTGAGTTTGAATCACTGTGCAACAGATGACAAATTACATAGCTTCATGTTTGACTTCTTCCCGTAGCATTTTGCTGCAGCTACTAAGCCCATGTGGAAAAGTACAAATATAACACAATTTTTCAATTAAAATTCTATTTGATTAGAGGATAAATTAACATTAGGCGCCGAATGGGTTCCTCGTCGTCTACTTTTATGGTCGAATGAATCAAAGAACTCAAAACATAAATGTTTTTATTGCCACTTAAGGATTGCGAGGGCAATGAAGATGAATTGCAGTATTTTCTCCATGAAAGGCTAATAATAAACAGGTACGGTCGAATAGTCGACAATTTTATTGCCATTGCATTGGAATGATCAAAAATTGCATAGAAATGAGAATGTATGTTAGAAGGAGGTATGATATGCGGATCACTTTCTGGATGGAGAATATGGTGGTACAACTTAATCTGTTTCGATGTTGGTCAATCTGGGCATTCTAATCCAGAGGAAATGTTTGAAAATATCTATTGGCGAACTGTTCTCTTGAGAACTCTTTGGATCAACACATTTAGTTCGACGCACAGCTGAATTCGAGCAGTTTCAAAACAAACATGAGAATAGGAATATAAATGAGTTGCCTTAATTTCATTTTAACATTATTTTTGATTGTACAACACTCGAGGTAAACATTTGTGAAAACATTCTCAAAACAAATTGATCATCTAAATGTATGTCTATGACTGTCTGTTTGTTATTTTAACATTTCGGTGTAATAAAATTTTGTTTCCACTTTGTTGTTGGTGCAACATCACACGATCGTTACCAAAGCAATTAACATAAAATCATTTTATGATTCCATTTCAATCCATTATGACGGGGGACTTTTGATGTGTGCAGGAGATGTACCGACGATTGTTGGTTTGCCTCCCACATGGATTTGTTCAAGTATAATGTTGTTTCATGCGATATCCAACAACATACATGCATACATCTGTGTTTGAAATGTTTATAGACGTTGGTCAGTTTCTGCAATAAAACAATAATGTTTGTGAATGGTATAGTGTCACTGCCTCTAGGCAAATTTCTTAGCTTTTAAGACTATGTAGTCACACAAATAAAATTATTTTATTAGGAGACATAATTATATATGGATTTATGTCCATATTTGTTTACGGCCCATATGTGAACATTAAACTCGGATTCCACGCGTAATGGGTTATGACATGTGTGTGTTTTGAATTCCCAAGAATACTCCTCTGCTTCAGGTGAAACAAATAAATAATTTGGTATATTTCAGACACCCAGAAGACATCTTTTTGACCTGATTTTTTTTGGTGTTTTATATTTTTAACAGAATTCATTGGAGTCGGCAGTATTCCCTAGTGTTTAAAACAGGTCGAGTTTATGTTAATAATCACAAGAAATGTAATAATACTATGCATATATAAGCCTGTGGGAGTATGAGTGTATATTGTCAAACAACAATTCAATACAAACCAGTAAGGAAAGTTCAAAAGTCGGACGGGACTGACTATATGAGACCCTTCACCCCTTTGGATACACACTAGAGATGCTAATATATACAATATCCTGTAGATAGAACCGACACTTAAACTTTAGAGGAAATGAATGGTCGGGCGACAATATTGGGAGTTTGGTTCACCATTTACATAAAATCGGAGGAAAATATATATCTGAACCGATTTCAAAAAAAACATAAAAGTGGACTTAATTCTGTACGGACAAACTTTGGGAGTTTGGTGCACCATACAGATAATATCGGACGAAGCTATATATTGGAGCTATATCTAAATCTGAACCGATTTCCACAAAACTTCGTATACATCAATATGGACCTAATTCATCACGCTGTACAACCGGGCAAATATTGGGTGTTTGGTGCACCATTTAGATAACATCGGACGAAAATATATATGGGAGCTCTGTAGATGCAATAAAAAATGCAATCCTTCGTATGTAGTTGTTTGTTGTTTTGTCCTTGTTCGTAGTAAATACATATATGTCCGGCTGAAAATGTTTGTAACCGGTAGTTTTCCTACCCTCCATAGTCCGGATTATGGAGTGTACGTGCTCCTCTCGTTATGAGGAGGTGGCCCCCTCAATCGGCAGGGGCGGGAACGAGTGGCCTGGGAACAATCGAAAAAAATATCTAAATCTGAACCGATTTTTTCCAATTTCTATAGGGTTCTTCTTTGGGCCAAATAAGTGAGCTGAGCCAAATTTCATCTAACTCGGATCATAAATGCCATCTGTACTTTGTTCAAAAGAATACATGGACAGACAGACATTCATAAATGAACTCAGAAAGTGATTCTTTGTATATTCTCAAAAGGAACCATGTGTCTATCTCTTTTCCCTTTTCCTTATGTGGTGGTGAAGGGTATACACCAGTAGTCTAAAGGAACGCATCACTCCAAGGCTGTAATATGGGATGTGATTGAAAAGATGTGAATGGGTATGTTATGGTTTATATTGGTTCCATGATACATGCGGACCACTCAGAAAGTGATCCTAATCATATTTCCAAAAGGAACCATGTGCCTAACTCGTTTATTTTTACGTGTTACAAACATATGCGTACCCTGAAGGGATAAAAATAAAATTTTTAAATCTCTCTATATTACTCTTTTTTTAGCGGTTTTTCCAAAAGGCGAACTTAAAAAAAGATTTCTAAGATTTTTCCATCGGATTCATGGCATTCCCCTTCTGCGTGACCCATAACTTGGCTCGTTTTTATATGCCTTTTGAGGTGGGGCATCTTCATCCATTCTCACAACATGGCCTAGCCAACTTAGTCGCTGAAGCTCGATAAGTCTGAATATTTCCATGTCTGATAATAAATGGTATAGCTCATGGTTCACTCGACGGCTATATACACCGTCGAAGCAGATCGGCCCATAAATCATTCGCGGAATTTTTGTCTCAAACACTCCAAGAGCTGTCTCATCTGCTTCTGCAAGCACCATATCAGCCTCTTGTAGAGTGTGAGTTTGGTCTGGCGAGAGGTGGCCTTGCTTTTGAGTTGCTTACTCAGACCATAGTAGCATCTGTTGGCCAACACTATTCTCCTCCGGATTTCAAAGCTGATGTTGTTAGTTTTGGTTATGGCGGTACCGAGGTATATAAAATCGTTCACTACCTCGAAACTGTAGATTTTAAGGTCCACAGTTGGTCCGAGTCCACATGTACACAGTGCCAATTCTATTCACATTAGCGTCTCATATGACCTTTTCCAGCAGGATGTTAAAAAGATCACACGACAAACTGTCACCTTGTCTGAATCCTCGTTCGGTATTGAAGGGATCCGATAGGTCCTTTCCGACTTTGTGCCAGTTAAGGTTATTCTACATAGCCGTATTATTTTTGCAGGAATGCGAAACGAGAAGCCTCTGAGCGTATTGGGTAAAATTTCCGGACTTCACTCCGACTCCTGTACATCTCGATTTGCTCACGCTAACGATTTTCTTGTTTTTTTTCTGCTTTTTTTCTTAAAATACGTTTCTCCTCTCTGCTTCTATCCCGATAATTCTCCATCGCATTACGTGTTGCTACTGTCTGGAGGATTGTCCTATACGCTGCGTTGTTCGCCTCAGTAGCATTATGACACTCCTGATCGTACCACGGATTTCTTCATGGTGGTTTTTGGTACCCAAGTGTTGCTGTTGAGTGGAGTAGGCATCTGCTATCTGTTGTGTTTGTCGAATTTCCGTGTTACTTTAGATCACAGTTTTGATGCTACATTAAGGCGGGGGCGAACCTCGGCTGCCACAAGGTAATAATTCGAATCGATATTCGCTCCTCGAATAGATCGAACGTCTAAAACATTGGATGAATGCCTTCCGTCTATCACAACATGATCAATTTGATTCCTCGTTGCTAAATCAGGAAACTACCATGATTTTGCTGCCGCGAAGTCAATCAACCTCGTGTCGTTGTCGGATGTTTTTTTCGTGGAGGCTGAATTCTCCGACAGTGGGGCCAAAGATATTTTCCCTTCCGATTTTTGCATTAAAATCTCCTAGCAGAATTTTAATGTCGTGGCCAGCGCCTAGAAAAATCGTCCATATGCTGTTTCTAGGCGCTCGTAAAACATGTCTTTGTTCTGTTCATCTTTGTCTTTCGTCGGACATGGGTACAAATAATACTGATGCAGAAGAACTTCGCTTTTATACGGGTTATAGCATTTTTATACCCTTCACCACACTGTGGTACAGGGTATTATGTCTTTGTGCATATGTTTGTAACAGGCAAAAGGAAACGAGATAGACACATGGTTCCTTTTGAGAATATGCATAGAATCACTTTCTAAGTCGATTTATGCATGTCCGTCCGTCCGTCTGTCTGTCTGTCTGTGCATGTTAAATTGTAAACAAAGTACAGCTCGCATTTATGATCCGAATTGGATGAAATATGGCATAGGTCACTTATTCGGCCCAAGGACGAACCCTATTGAAATTGGGAAAAATCGGTTCAGATTTAGATATAGCTCCCATATATATATTTAACCGATTTAATGTAAACGGCCCCTATATATCTTTCGATTTGCACGAAATTTAGTACAGCCTAATCATTTAGGTCTAGAATTATGTCTGCCAAGTTTCATGAAAATCGGTCCAGATTTAGATATAGCTCCCATATATAGTTTCGTCCGATTTCATGTAAATGGTGCCCCAAAGTCCCAATATATCTTTTGATTTGCACGAAATTTGGCATAACGTACTGAATTAAGCCTAGAGTGATGTCTGCCAAGTTTCGAGAAAATCGGTCTAGATTAAGATATAGCTCCCATATATAGTTTCGTCCGATTTCATGTAAATGGTGCCCCAAAGTCCCTATATATCTTTTGATTTGCACGAAATTTGGCATAACGTACTCAATTATGCCTAGAGTGATGTCTGCCAAGTTTCGAGGAAATCGGTTCAGATTTCGATATAGCTCCCATATATAGTTTCGTCCGATTTCATGTAAATGGTGCCCCAAAGTCCCTATATATCTTTCGAGTTGCACGAAATTTGGCATAACGTACTGAATTGAGCCTAGAATGATGTCTACCAAGTTTCGAGAAAATCGGTCCAGATTTAGATACAGCTCTCATATATAGTTTCGTCCGATTTCATGTGAATGGTGCACCAACGTCGCTATATATCCTTCGATTTGCACGAAATTTGGCATAACGTACTTAATTGAGCCTAGAATGATGTCTGCCAAGTTTCATGAAAATCGGTCCTGATTTAGATATAGCTCCCATATATAGTTTCGTCCGATTTCATGTAAATGGTGCACCTAAGTCCCTATATATCCTTCGACTTGCACGAAATTTGGCATAACGTACTGAATTGAGCCTAGAGTGATGTCTGCCAAGTTTCGTGAAAATCGGTCCTGATTTAGATATAGCTCCCTTAGATTGGTTTTAAGTAATTGGCGCACCAAGGAACCAATAGGCTGATAGAAACAAAACGTTCTGAAATTAGTATAACCTAACCTGTGACAAGTTTGTTTGAAATCGCTTAATATTTGGATAGAGCTTCCATATATATTTTCGCCCGATTTCAAGTAAATTGGGCATAAAACTCCTCATGTTAGTCAGATTGACATCAAATTTTGCACAACGTACTAAATTCAGCATAGAATTACGTAGTTGCGTTTTCTAGAAGTACAGACATACCCCAACGGATGACCTATTTATATTTGTTTGAAGTCGATTGACATACTTTATGGATGGATCTAGTAGTAGATTCACATTTAGTCCTGTTTAATATAAATATCAACATATTTTATTTCATCCAATTTTATGTTAATAGTCTATAGATCGCAGTAGGAGTTGTATACAAAATATGAACCTGCAGCTTTATAAGTCGTACGAAATAACCACAAATGCATAACTTGATGAAATAAAATATCAAAAAATAGATTTCCCGATAGTACCACAATAAAAAGCGTTTTCTAAGTCGGTAACTTTTGTAATGCCAAACCGTTTGATTAGCCTCTGTTTTCTAGACAGGTGGGTGTTTACGGGAAAACTATTGATCAACACTTTCTAAACCATAAACATGGATTTTGACATTTATGTGAGAGATTCCATAAAAGCGAGCAATGAAAGAGAATAAAATATAACAAATTTTATATCAAATCAAAGCCGAAGTGCCTATAATTCACCAAAACCATGGGATACTGACATAATGGCTGTCATAAACATTTTGTTTTCTTTTCACTATTTTCGAAAAAAAAAGTTTATGTTTTTTTTCAGAAACAAAAATCACACACTGTGATTTCATTTTTATTGTTTCACTCATTTTATTGATTTTTAATAAATGTTACTAATTTATTTGTTTTTTGGTTAGACGTCACAAAATCAAAGCCAAAACTAACAAGAACGAAACATGGTAAACGGCAGTGTTCAAACGTGGTCGGCTAAACACAAGAAAGCGCCACCCAAAATCTTTTGGCCAACAGTCAACTGACAAAGTAACACACATGACCACCATTAAAAGTTTTCTATCTGGTTAATGGTCAATCCAATTAACATTTGTGGCAACACATGTTTGTTTTTAGTTAAGATAAATTATTGCCCCAGCTTGTGGACCTCCCTCCATGCTAGCGGTAGGGTGGGCCTATTTCAACTTCGAGATGAAATAGAACAACACTTGCGACAATGTTGCTGAATGTGATTGGACATTTGATGATGAACACTAATCTTCAGCCAAATGATTGGAAATTAGATTTGATTGGAAGAGATTTTTTCTTAAGTGAAGTTTTCATCGTCTTGCGTAGCTTTGGCTGCTCTTTATTGATTGCCTACATTTATTTTCAGTTCTTTCTTAGCGGCAACACAACAGAAAGCTTAGAACAACAGTTTCTGTGTTAGTGTGTGTGTGTGTGCGTCAGTTGTGCTCTCATTTACAGCTTGAATATAAATGTGCCACGACTTCTACCAAACGTGATTCTGTAGTTCCGTAGGTGGTCTTGGTTGTTGTTGTTGCTGTTAATATGTGAATATTTTCCATTTGGACGCCTTTTCACTGTTTTCCTCTACTGTGTCATTGGAATTGAAGTTTGTTATGTAGGCTTCGATTGATTTTGTTCCATTTGCCACAATGTCGAACAATAAATCATGTAAATAAGACTCATTTCACTGATAAATGCGTGACAATTTGATCACAAATTGAGTTCACGTGTAAATTGATTTCACTATATTTGGGAAAGTTCTTCGTGAAAGGGGTTGCAGTGTTTCGATAAACACAAATGAATTCCCAATTGAAATTGAAAACAATAGGAAACCAAATTTCCTTCATAAACATGTAAATGATGAAAAACCCCTTTAAATTAGCCCCCTTTTTTCTACAATAAGAATTTTCTATAATACGATTATCTTCTATGCGGAGATATTTTGTAACTCTATAAGGAGAATTTTATATACCATGATCACTGGGTATCACATACGAATACTTTTTGGTGGAGTATAAAAATCCTGGACATATACACCGGAAGTATCGTGATCCGAACAAAATTATATGTCGGGGATATATCGGTCTCTATGTTGGATTAAGCTCGATTTTGGGTATTTTAAGGGTTTAGCAGAGATTTAGTGTTCACGAGGTGATAGGTTAAGGCCCATGTTATGATATCTCTTATATAAAGGTATCACACTTTTTACTGCGCTTTGAAGTATTTAGAGGTATTTCCTACCGATGTGGATGGAAATTGGCATTCCGGAAATGGGCTACCAACTTTTCGTACGATTTTATTCAAATTAGCATGGCAGACCCTATGTTTGCCTAATTGACATGTAATTATGCAAACTATGACCGATTTATTCTAGAATGATATGGTTGCTTTAAATCGATTCAGATTACTTTGAATATACATTCTTGAATTCGAAAAAAATACCCTCTGGTCTTTACAATGAAGAACTTCGAACACCATTTTGTTTCTGTCGTCTATAAGAAGACATTTTGGTCTTCTGACCTCCATAAAGAAGAATCGGTGAATGAATATTGGTCTTCAATGTCAATACTTTCTTATATTCCATGGGAAAGACTTCTGGTCTGATATTTTACAAGATAAACTTCATGTACATATTCTAAAAGAAACCCCCATGTCTTTATAAGACAACTTTATTGAATGATCTTCTAGAAAGACTTGTGTTCTATAACAAGACTTTATGGTCTTCTACAAGAAGGCCTTCTGGTGTTCTAAAGAAAACTATATGGAATGCCATAAAAAGACCTTCTGGTCTTATATGAAAATGTTTCTGCTATTCTATTAGTCAACCTTGTGGTCTTCTGTTAGTCGATATTCTGGTTTCTCAACGTAGAACTAACTATTCATCTAATATGATAGCACCTTCACTTGTGATTCCGTTTCCACACGTCGAGGAACTATATACCGGATACCCTATTTTTTGGACGTGGTTTTCAACCGAATTGGCTGTAATATCGTACTTTGGGTTCCCTATGTATAACACATCATTGTACTAAAAACTTTTAATGTTGAACAAGTTAGACCAGTAAGGAAAGTAGTAAAGTCGGACGGAGCCGACTATATGATACCCTTCACCACTTTGTACCAAATTTCGTGCAAACCGAAAGATACCTTAGTACAACATTTACCTTAAATTACGATTTTCACGAAACTTAACACACATAATTCTTGGTCTAGAATTACGCTGTGCCAAAATTCGATCGAAAGATTTTAAGGGACTTTGAAGCACCATTTACATTAAATCGGACGAAAATATATATGGGAGCTATATATAAAACTGAACCGATTTTAGGAACGGACGGACGGACATGCGTAAATCGACTCAGAAAGTCATTCTATGCATATTCTCAAAAGGAACCATGTGTCTATCTCGTTTCCTTTTGCCTGTTACAAACATATGCACAAAGACATAATACCCTGTACCACAGTGTGGTGAAGGATATAATGATTTATATTAACACAAATCGGTATTTTAGGAATTTTAGACACGTTTTTCAATCAAATTGGCGTAATTTATATTCATTCATTGGTGGTCAAATTTCACCTTTTGCTATAGCCCCCATTAGAAAATCATATTTTCCACCTCTTTTTCGGCATATACTAGATCTTCAGTTTTAGATATAGCTCCCATATATAGTTTCGTCCGATTTTAGGTAAATGGTGCACCGTATTGCCAATATTTGTCCGATTGAAACGTAATTTTGCTCAGCTATAGCTTAGTCCGATTTTGTGTAAATGGAGCACCATAATGTCAAAATTTGTCTGATTGAGAAAATTGCACAGCCTACTAAATTAGGTCCTGATATATGTATGCGAAGATTCTAAATAAGATGTTGTATTACCGATTCAATATAGTAAATACCCAAATAAAGACCCGCAAATGGGTATTTACCCGGTATTTTCCCACCCCTTGGGTATTTACCCGGTAAATACCATATCTACCTATGTGTGCTTTGGGAAAAATATTTTTAAGGTGCATCCTGAAGCGTAAATTTTTTCGAAAAATATGTATATATATTTTTTTTTGAAAATTTGTAAGCGTGGATTTTTAATAAATATATTTTTAAAGAATTGTAAAAACTATTTTTTGAAAACAACTTTTTTCAGTGATGCAGAAACGTGAATAGTTAGGAAAAAATATTTTTAAAGTGTGGATTTTTGAATAAAAAATATATATTGGAAAGCGATCATTCTTTGAAAATAAATGTTTTTTTCAATGATTTGTAAGCATGGATTTAAAAAAAATGCTTTTTAATATTTTTTTTAATTTGTAAGTTTTTTTAGGATTAGGACTACCTCTATGCGTGTTTTAAAAATAAAATATTTTAAAGGACTATCCTGAAAGGGTTTTTTTTTTGAAAAAATATTTCAAAAATTTGAAAAATGTTTTATTTAAAGATTCGTGGATTTTTTTTTCAATCGCCTCCTCTAATCTTGGATTTTTAAAATTTAAAAAAAAATGTTTTATTTAAAGATTCGTGGATTTTTTTTCAATGGCCTACTCTAATCTTGGATTTTTAAAATTTTTTATTTAACACTAGAAAGACGGGAATTTTGTATATACCTACATTGACTAAAATCGGTCATAATGGCCTGATTCTGAAAGAATTTTTATTGTGTAAAGAAATTTTTTAAACTATTTTTTTAATATTTTTTACATTATTTACAATCATACAAAACGTTGTTATTATTTGTTTTCGGTGGTAGAGCTCTCGAGTTTCCCCTTTTGAAAAATAAGAGCGCGGACAAAATGTTCGAAAAAGAGGAAGTCTTTACTCTAAGAGTGAAATCGACTGGAAATATAAAACTTATTTTTCCCGATTTGTATGTTCGTTTGTGTTTCTAGAGTAGCAAACGGGCTTCGATGTTGTTGTACTGATCTGGTCATATAAGAAATTTACTTTATACAATAATAAAAGTAGTTTGATTATTTAATATTTCACAAAAGGTCAAAATGACCGCTTTTAGGCAATATAGGTATAGCACATGTGAATACGGGGAATGAAAGAGGGGAGGAAGCAGCTACTATGATTAATAAACGTAGTTCTATGTGTACAAAAAGTCACCAAATTTTAAAAAGCTGCGTCATAATGTACACAATTGTTTTTGTACTTGAAATTGAGAAACGGTCAAAATGACTGTCTTCGGCAATCTAGTGTTAAAATGGTGTATGAGAAGATTAGATATTTAAAAACATATTTTTTCTATGACCATCAGAATCATAGATTGTTTCCAAGACTGTCGGAGATTTTTATTCAAATTTTTTTATTAGAAGCATCGATGTATAGATTTCGAAAGACTATTTGAAGTGTAAATAATTTCTCCTCTTTTTATATTTTAAAAATCTACGGCTTGGCGATTCATAAAAAAATGCTTTTAACCCTTTCAGTGTCAAAAAAATTTTATGTCGGAATAAAAATCTAAAATTTTGTATTTAAAATCATATAAAGGGACATAGTTTAGAAAAAAATGCGATTTTCATTTTAACCCTCGGCCAGTTTTTTCTGTCTTTAAGCAAAAACAAAAACATCAATAATTGTACATATGTGTCCTAACAATTGCATGTCTATGTTTCCTCTTTCTCCAACCTATCCTATCTTTAATTTCATTCGAGCAGATTTAGAGCCGCCTGCGTATCATGGAGAAAATTTATGGAAAACGATTTATAGCAAAATTGATACACGCTATTCGTTACGTCGTGTTGTTAAGAATATAATCTATATGTGGGAGCTATATCTACATCTGAACCGATGTTCACGAAAATTAACACACATCTCTCTAGACTTAATTCAGTACGCTATGCCAAATTTTGTGCAAATCGAAGGACATATATAGGGACTTTGGTGCACCATTTACATATAATCGGACGAAAATATAGATGGGAGCTATATCTAAATCTGAACCGATTTTCACGAAACTCACCACTTATCATTCTAGACTCATTTCAGTACGCTATGCCAAATTTCGTGCAAATCGAAGGATATAAAGGGACTTTGGTGCACTACTTACCTATAATCGGACGAAAATATATATGGGAGCTATATCTAAATCTGAACCGATATCCACGAAATTTAACACACATCGTTTTAGACTTAATTAAGTACGATGTGCCAAATTTCGTGCAAATCGAAAGATATATAGGGACTTTGGTACACCATTTACCTTAAATCGGACGAAAATATTTATGGGAGCTATATCCAAATCTGAACCAATTTTCACGAAACTTTGCACACATCATTTTAGACCTAATTCATTACGCTGCGCCTAATTTCGTGCAAATCGAAAGATATATAGGGACTTTGGTACACCATTTACCTTTAATCGGAAGAAAATATATATGGGAGCTATATCCAAATCTAAACCGATTTTTACGAAACTTTGCACACATCATTCTAGACCTAATTCATTACGCTGTACAAATTTCGTGCAAATCGAAAGATATATAGGGACCGTTTACATTAAATCGGTTAAATATATATATATATATATATATATATATATAAATCTGAACCGATTTTTCCCAATTTCAATAGGGTTCGTCTTTGAGCCAAATAAGTGTCTTATGCCAAATTTCATCCTATTCGGATTATAAATGCGACCTGTACTTTGTTTACAATTTAACATCGACAGACAGACGGACGGACGGACATGCATAAATCGACTCAGAAAGTGATTCTATGCATATTCTCAAAAGGAACCATGTATCTATCTCGTTTCCTTTTGCCTGTTACAAACATATGCACAAAGACATAATACCCTGTACCACAGAGTGGTGAAGGGTATAAAAACGCCGCAGCATACAAAATTTGCCATTTTCGCACTAAATTATGGGTTCATTTTAACCGCTAAATATTGACCATCTTCTTCAATACTATCATACTTATTCTTTGGCCAGATTCCCTTCCTTGGGTCAAACTATGACTTTCGATATCGAGTGATTTTTATTCGACAATACATTGCGATGCGAGCATACCTACTCTATGAAACCATTTGATCGGAATTGTTGAAGAAACGTTATCGATTTTTTGCAGAGGGGTACCCGGTAGTCGATATGTGGCCAGAACCCATCCTACATGCAAAATTTCGTAACGATTGGTCCGAAAATATATACGGGTCCTGTATCGTGTTTACAAATTATAATTGTCGGAAACACACACATCATGATTGAATCTTTTAGTCGAAATATGGCGATCGGTATATTAAATGGTGGGTCTAGGAACAATATTTCGCGGCGTTACAAACTCATGGGGCCAAATGGACCCAGACTGCTCAATGGGTGGTATGGACCCAAAAATTTTCTATTATCCAAAAGGAGCTTTAAATTGATACAAATTATTTCGTTGTATGTACTCGGATGTGCAAGTTATACAAAGATAATTACAGGTGATGGAATTGACCAAATATTTTTCTGTGCGTTTTCCTAGTCGCACTAGATACCATTATTGTAAACCGAACATCACAAATTTTACACGGGGAAATAACTGGCCAATTATGTTTAGGGTCAAGTGGACCAAGACTGTTGTGTGTAAAATACACAATTTGAAACTTAACACGTAATTCTAGACTAAATTCAGTGTGCTATGTTAAATTTCGTGCAAATCAAACGATATATAGGGCCCATTTACATTAAATCGAACGAAAATATATATGGGAGCTATATCTAAATTTTAACCGATTTTGACGAAACTTAACACACATAATTCTAGTCTTAATTCAGTTCCATACGCCAAATTTCTTGCAAATCGAAAGGTAAATAGGGATTTTGGTGCACCATTTACCTTAAATCGGGCGAAAATATATATGGGAGCTATATCTAAATCTGAACCGGTTTTCCCAATTTTAATGGACAACAGACGGACGGACGGACACGCATAAATCGACTTAAAAAGTGAATCTAATCTTATCAAAAGGAACCATGTGTCTATCTCGTTTCCTTTTGCCTGTTACAAACATATGCACAAAGACATTATACCCTGCACCACAGTGTGGTGAAGGGTATACAAATCGCGATTTTTGAGTTAATGATGCAGATGCAATGATGTTCGCTATATCAGACTTTATGAATATCTCTTACACACTCTTATTGAGAAGCTGTATAATTTTCATTGTTTTATGCAAGATCTGAATCAATTGAAAACATAAAACATTTTTTCTGCAAAAAAGATTTTTGGTGATTTATGCCGGTCTTAAAGCAAATGATCGTTACATCCAGAACACTTTTTAATAATATTTTTCATGGAATAAGTCCAATAGGATCTTTAGTACATTACCAAAAGAACATGTTATGGACGACTTAGTATTCTGATTTTCAAAAATCAAAATTGGACCACAGCTGGATTTATGTAGGCCATATAAGAAATTCCAAAACAATCCCAACAGAAGCACAATTTCCCAAAAACCCCTGGGACGTTTTATTAAATTGGTTATAAAAAATCATTGAATATACATAAAAAAATTCTTTTATATTCTATTCAATAACGCATAACATTTTATGACCTATGCCAAACATATGCTAACCAAATAAAACTATGACAATATGGTTTTATCCCACACCAAACCCCATGTCTGCCGAAACGACCCCTGCCCCAATTTCAAATGACCATTCTCATCCTAAACAAATCCCGTATTGTCGTTATCAATTGGATTTTGTGTGGAAATCGCATAAATAAAATCACATAAAAAAATTCTGATCAACAACAGAAAAAACCTAACTTCGTCAGAAATAAAAGAAATATGCTAAGGAAATCTTGTTATTAAAATGTAATTTTTGCAAGGCCAAGGAAATTGCCATTTGCAAATGTATGTATGTGTATCAGTATGTATGTTTGTAGGTTTTTGGGGTATGCGTATAGAATGAATGTTGTTGGCATGATTGTCTTAGGATTTTATTTTGTGGTGTTTTGTTTTTTTTTATCTTTTGGGGCTTTGTTGTTTCTTATTTCTCTGTGATTCTGCGAGGGTAACATAATTTTAGATATCCGCTGTGCATACAAAATGCGACATAAACATAACTTTTGTTCCTTCATTCACTTGCAGGAATATTTCATATATTTACGATCTGATTTGGGAAATAATAGTAATGTTTTGTTTTTATACCTACACATATATGTTGTAATGGTGTTATAAGTTTGTGTGGCGCCAGGAGTTTGTAAGGCCACGAAATATTATTCTTATACCCATCATTTGGACACAGATATTCAAAACTCAACTATCTAAATCGTCATTTTTTTCTGTACACTCTACAGGCCAAAATTATGAACCGAACGTCAATAAATTCATCAGCGGGAAGAGGTTCGGGCTCACGAATAACCATGGAAATGTAACACCGATCCTTTTCGATATACACCTAAGTCTGTTTTTACACGGTAGATTGGTTCCAGTAGAAGACGTGTAAAAAAGACATTGATCTTATACATAAAAGGAATTCCCCTAAATTAGTGCTATTCACATTTGCTTTAACCAGTAAAAAATTTTTGTACGCGCTAAAGGGGAATTCACTTAAATCTTTAAGCTGTTCGCAAACTATCGATACTATCGATGGTTTCAGAATTTTTTTTTTATTAAATACTTTTTTTTTTTTTTTTTTTTTGATATGAACATAATTCGGAAAAAATTAATTTTTGACAAAAAAAATTTAAGTACATAAAATTTCAAGTCGTCCTAAGTGGAATAAAATCGTGTAAAAAAATTAAAAATATTCAATTTTCAAACCGTTTTATATCAAAACCGTGTACAAAAAGATCGTGTAAAAACAGACTTAGGTGTACTGTCAACTTCGTCGTCGATATAGTTAATACTTACTGTAATCAGAAGATATTCATTAGGATTTCTATCGATTTAGATAGTCATTTCGATCTCTTAGAAAAAACACACCTATTATTTGAATTTTTATCTAGGTCACTATGTGTATGTGTATCATAGCCTTAAAAATGTATTCCAAAAAAACAAAAATATGTATTCAAAATATTCATGCAAACTTTTTCCTTGTGATTGCCCAAAAAATAAAACTTTGTTGATACTTGAAGTTTGCTGCTGATTGTTGTTGTTGGCTTTGTTCATGTTCCCAGTGATTGTCATGGCCCATAAAGATTATCTTAAATTGTCCCATTTCGGTTGGTTGTGCAATTCCCAATTGATAAATTTAATTTAAAGTTTTATGGGAGTTGCAACAATTTTGAGTCAAGATGCTACTACATTTCGAAGCACAACAATTGCAAAATCTTTGTCGTTGGCCTTTTTCATTTTATTTGATTGCTAGGAAACAAAATTATTTAAATGAAATTTCAATTTCCTGCCAATCGTTTTCATTTTCGATGGCTTGACAAAGGCATCCTGTAATCATGATTTGGTTGGTGTATTCTCTCGGGCATGTCAATTGTAGGCCTTATTTGGAACGGATGTTTTTAAATAAAAACGTTTAAAGGAAAGGCAAAAAATAGTTGGCAAACTATCTTACTATGAAGGGATTAAATTAAAGGAAGATGGAAAACAGATGAGACTTTTGGGAGTTGTCATGGACCAAACTGTGGAAATGATAGATTTATGATTTAAAATGTAGAAATTCGTTAAAAATTTAAAAAATCATGGGAAATAAATTTTATGTTTCCCATCAAAAACATAACTAATTGGAATATACATGAAAATAATCACATTCTACGAGTTAAATATATTCATCCTAAACGTAAAAAAGTCCATCCTGACTTGTTGTGGAATTCAAAAAAAAGTTCTTAGATTTATTTCTGCTGCATCTTAGACTAAGCTGCATTCCTTAAGACGTTTGGGATATTGCTATGTGGATTGTGTTATTGATTTATATGGTAATACCGAAATGACGAAACTTGTATGTGGGTATTATGTCAAAACTTAGACTTACGTAGACAATTTTCTCAATTGTTTAGCTATTTTCATCGCCGGTTGAAATCGTGAGCTGATATGTGCCGCAAGTTCACCCATTAGAACTATAAAAACATGGTTTGAGGTGTCGGGTTAGTTGCCCACAGTCGGTAAACCGCAACCCCACTACCGTGAAAAAGCAAATAAAATTAAATGAAAAAGGAAATGCGATGGATACGGACAGGCGTAAGTAAATCAGATGAGTTTAGCTGTTGATTCATGGTTAATGCGAGAATGAAAGACCTCGCCTCCAGATTCACTCCAGTAGATGAGCGAATGCTATTTTCCGTATAAAAGCGAAGTTCTTCTACATCAGTCTTTTCTTCTACATCAGTCTTCTACATCAGTCGTTGTTAGCAGCATCAGATTCAAGTATATCGATTTACAAAATGTCACCTGGATTTCTCCTGATCAAGCAACGATAAATCATATTGATCATGTTGTGATAGACGGATCAGTGTATTAGACGTTCGATCGATCCGAGGAGCAAATACCGATTCGATCTTACACAACACGGAAACTCGACGTCGAAAACCCTACCACACCCTACAAAAGCAACACTTGGGTAACCCATGGACGATCAGGAGTTTCGTAATGCTACTGATGTGAAAAAAAAACAGCTTATAGGGCACGTAATGAGATGGAGAATTATCGGAGGAGAAAAGGAGGGAGGAGAAACGTATTTTCAGAAAAAAGAACAAAAAAAAACGTGAGCAGGTACATGTTCTAGTAGAGATGAAGAAGGAAACCTGGTGAAAGATACAGACAGCGTGTTGAGGGTCTGGAAGTAGCATTTTGAAAAGCTTCTGGTATCAAATAGTGGCGGTGAAGAAGATACCCCAGGATCAATAAGAGATGCCGGTATAGATTGTATGATTGAGTAGCTATTAATCGGCTTAAGAACAATAAAGCAGCAGGTGCCAATGGATTACCAGCCGAACTATTCAAGATTAGTACAATTTGGCTTTGCATGCCCAATGATTGGAACCCCAGCATCCTGTGTCCCGTGCACAAAAAAGGAGACAGGACTATATGTGCAAACTATAGAGGAATTAGTCTTCTTCCCATGGCATATAAAGTGCTACCCAGCCTGCTGTGTGAACAAATGAGGTCAATACTCAATGACATTATTGGACAATATCCAATGATGCTTCAAGAGTGGCAAATTCACCATTGACCAGATTTTCACTCTGCGCCAAATCCTGGAAAAAGGTCCACGAAAAGCACATAGAAACATTCCACCTTTTCGTCGACTAAAAAGCCGCATTCGACAGCACTATCCGTTCAGAAGTGTTTAAAGGCATGTCTGCCTTCGACATTCCTGCAAAATTGATACGGCTATGCAGGATAACTTTGAGTGTCACAAGGTCAGTCGGAAAGGACCTCTCGGAGCCCTTCAATAGCGAACGAGAATTCAGACAAGGTGACAGTTTGTCGTGTTACTTTTTTTACATTCTGCTGAAAAAGGTAATACGAGACCCAAAGGCGAACAGAAATGATACTCTGTACACCAAACAACACATGTTACTCGCTTACGCCGACGACGTCGATATAATGGGTCGAACATTACGAGCGGTAACAGCCACCTTGAACGAATTGAGAAGGAGTCTGACAAAGTGGGATTGTCAGTAAATGGCGAAAAGACCAAGCTGATGGTATCAACGCGCAAGATGTTTAGTAGACACGGACCAACTGTGGAACATCACCTTTGAAATCCGGAGGAGAATAGTGTTAGCCGACAGATGATACTATGGTCTGAGCAAGCAACTCAAAACCAAGGCAACTTGCGCAAACACATGAGGCAGATCTTGGAGTGTTTGAGAATAAATTTTCGAAAGACCTACGGACGATCTACGTCGACGGGTAATATCGGCGTCGAATGAACCACGAGCTTTTTAATCTATACGCGGACATCGACATAGTCAGTCCTATCGAGCTGCAGCGATTACGATGGCCATGCTGTGCGAATTAATGAGAATTATTCGGCTGAAGAGAATTATCCAGGTCAAAAGGCATATATGTAGAAGACAACATCTCGGAACATGGTCTTTCAATATGGAGGAGATACGCACAATACCGACGCCCTTGGAAAATTTTTATGCTCGGCTTATGAAACAACCGTTCTGTAACAAGCCACCTAAGTAAGCACATTTTTATTAGATGTTTTGAAGGGTTTGGGCGCATTACTAACCGAAGAGAATTTCTGGTTCTGGAAATGTGTACAGCAGAAAAATTTCAATTTAGGTCCGCCCATTTGTTATGTGTAAGGTATAAACATTGGTGGAGTGTATTGGATATATCAGACCACTTTTGATGGTAGCCCTAATATAACGGTTGGTTATAGGAGGCTCAGACGAAACGGCTATAATTTTCCATTTCGGGGTTTTACATCTGCTCCGAAAATTATCATTATAGGATTCCGTTTTTACGTAGACTTCATATTAAGGCCCTGCCCAATATCCGATATTTTTTGGCTTTTGGTCACTTTTTCACCCGAATAAGCTATAACATGGTATTTTGGGTTTTCAGCGGTTCGAAAGTTTCTACCCTATTTTCGGTATTATTATGTTTTTTAAACGAATTCTTTGACGAAGTTGCTATAATTTGGCAATGGGATTCCTAGTGAATAAAAAATTCCCAAATTTTAAATAATTCCTTGTAACTTGTCAGATCAATTAATTTTAAAAATATTTATTCCAATAGCTAAATACTTGACGTTTATTAATTATTTAAACAATATTGAAAAACAAAAATTTAACATTTTTATTGTTTCGTTGTTCTTGTATTTAATGTTATTTTCTCCCACTAATGAAATATTGTCATTAATTACTCGCAATTGAACAATGGCCAATATTATCGTTTCCTTGGGAAATGATGCTACTTAATTCGCTTCGAGCGCCACACACTCTCCAGAGTAGAAAAGCAAACTACACGCTACAGCGAAATCCACTACCACGCTCAGGAGCTGTTTTATGCTTTACACTTGACTGTGATAAATTATGGTAATAAAATGTATTAATTACAAGCGAACCATTCATTCATTCATCCCATGAACGATTGGTGGAATATACTTTTAACAACAACAACAGCAACTGCATCGACAACAATTGAAGCCACAACAGTAGCAAGGAAACAACAAAAACAACTTAATACCATTTCACTTCATATGGGAGTACATCATGGTTGAAATGACTATAAATTAAATACAAAAGAATGGAAAAAATAACGATACAATTACTCGTACTTCGTCGTTCTTCGGTGCAACAAAGTTTATTGAAATGTTACAAATTAAAAGAAAAACACCACAGCACTTCGCAACAAATCAATGCAGAAAAGGAATCAACAACATCGCCAACCGAAAAAACCCAAATACAAATCAATTTCATTGAAATTCACTTCATTTCCGAAAACAATATCTCTCGACGAAACGTAACCAAAAACTTTCCAGGGAATTTCTTTCGCATTTCGAAAGGAATCAATTCCAAACCTTAAACTCAATTTTCCAAATTCAATTGTTTTCATCATCAGGAAAACCATTTGGATAATACAGGCGTACGTTCGGTTTTGTGGATTGGCATGAATTGAAGTGTACGACTCGAAGCTGTTTGGAATGGAAAAGAGAGTACACCCAACAGCACATTGATTGATGACATACCTGAAATTGGCGTTAACATAATTTTTCACAGATGGAATGCATAAACAATGAGGATATAAAAAGTGTATATATTTTATTTTCCAAACCACAAAGTATACATATATTCGTACGTATGTACTTCTTCATATACTTTACAGCAGAACACAGATGTCTTATGGCCTAGCACTTCAAAAATGATTAGGTTATGTCGATGAAAATATTGTAATAATGTAAAGCAATGAAGCATTCTCACCTTAAATTGGATTATATAATTTTGACTGAATTATTGTCTGCCAAGTATTTGATTCAATACCCAGAGGGTGGAAAATTATTTTTGCGGAGTATATATATATATGTATATATATATATATATAATGTGAACCGATTTCAATCATTGTACACAATTGTGTGACAATCGGACAAACTTTGGGTCTTTAGTGCACAATTTGCATATGATCGGAAGAAAAGATATATACCATTTACATTAAATCGGAGGAAAATATATATGAGAGCTATATCTAAATCTAAATCATTACGATATGCCGACTTTCGTGCAAATCGAAATATATATATATATATAAGGACTTTCATACACCATTTACATTAAATCGGACGAAACTATATATGGGAGCTATATCTAAATCTGAACCGATTTTCAGGAAACTTAACACACATAATTCTAGACCTAATTCAGTACGCTGTGCCAAATTTCGTGCAAATCGAAAGGACGGATGGACGGACATAAGCTTTATATCTTTGTTTGTAGCTATTGCGGGTTATTTTTGAGGTGTCATGCCTTCAGTCACATCATATGAGGAATACTTCCTGTAAAACACATTTATCCAGTTTTTAGGGGTCCTTATATGGTTGGTAAAAAAGATTCCATTGACCGGCATGATAGCAGTCGTAACATCGACCAAAAACCAAAAATCGACCATAAAACGGTTTTAAACCTTTAGAACAAAGCTGGATTGAAAAAGAAGCTCGGAATGAGATAGACACATTTCTTAAACGGATGGTGACTGGAGATGAAAAATAGATCACATACGATAACCCTGTGCGAAAACGATCGTGGTCAAAGAGCGGTGAAGCACCTCATACGGTAACCAAACCAGGACTAACGGCCAGGAAGGTTCTACTATGCATTTGGTGGAACTGGAAGGGGATTATTTATGATGAGTTGCTTCAATATGGCTAAACGCTAAATTCTGATCTCTACTGCCAACAAGTGGGCCGTTTGAAGATAGCAATTGACCAGAAACGGCCAGAATTGGCAAACAGAAGAGGTGTCGTATTCCACTAGGACAAACCTAAGCCACACACATCTACAGTGACTCGCCAGAAACTTCGGGGGCTGGGTTGGGAAGTTTTAATGCATCTGCCATACAGTCCGGACTTTGCACCAAGCGATTATCACCTTTTTCTTGCATTGCACTATTTCTTTAATGATAAAAAATTGGTATCTAGAGAGGATTGTTAAAATGAGAGAGAGACATTATGAAGTTACCTTTAAAATGGCAACAAATCATAAAACAAAACGGTGCATATCGGCTAATTCGGACATTCCGAAGCATGTTAAATAAAGTCCTATAGTTCATAAAAATAAACGATTTCTTTTACCCCAACCTAATATTATTGAACCGTAAATTCGCCTCCAAATATTTTCGCTTTTCCACTTTTACCTGATCCTTGATCCAGAATATTTTACGTGATCTCTAGGGCATATTTATGAACACCTAAATTTCGGGGCCTTTATATGGTACTAGAAATATTTTTTTGTATACCAGAAACTCAGAGACTAAAACTGTGACAAAATACCGGGTCCTTGTTTATATTTGGGACTATGTCAGAAGATGGTCCTACGTAGGAAGTTCTCAGGAAAAATGTTTTCACGCTACGAGAGCCCTAAAGGTGGAAAATGTGGACAAAACCTTCAAAATATAGAAAAGGTGTCAGTACCTTTCAATAGAAGCCGGCCAAAATATGGAACTATATCTCATTTGTTCTGCAAAAAATGTTTCATTTTTCACATTTCAATAAACGTGAAATGCCAAATTATAGCTACCCAAAATTAAATGAATATTTTAACGAAAATGGGGGGGTTTCGTTAGGTAGGGAATATACCAGAACATGGACCGATATATTCTTTATTGTGATTGTGAAATCGGGAAATGAGCATAATTTTCCTGAAATTGGACAAAAGGGTATAAATCTAATCGCATTTCAACCAAAAATAACACACGTTACTCAAGGCTAAATCCGGTTCGCTGCACAGTGGTCGAAATCCCTGGTATTGTGGCGCTAAATTAATAACTTCTAAACCAATTGAGATATGTTACTGGAATTTTGAACAAATTATGTATATACCTATGGGAATTAGTGAACAAAATATGAACTATGACGGATCAGGTTTTGTCAATGCTCCCATATAACCGTACCCACGATATTGAGGATTTTCCATATATTTCCAACGTAATTGGCTGTAGTTTCTTATTTTGGTTTCTCAATTGTAACCAAATTTACCTGCAAAAAATATTATAATTAGTAGAGCTTCGAAATTTTCAATCTTTTGGACACCTATTAAAGGCGGTTTTATTCCGAAAACACGTTTTTATGTGTAGACACAATTGTCGATTTTCGGATCGTAACTGAATCGACCTACAGGAATCCAATATGTCAAATTACAGCCACGCCCATGAGAAAATTCGCTTAAAAAATTTATTAATACTGAATAAGAAGCGGAACTTTTAGGTGAGGGTTATATCAAAGCTTGTACCTATATATATATATATATATATATATACTTCGCACAAATTTGTATATAAATCAGCCAAATATATGAAATTAAAGTCCCATCGGTTAAAAAATGCGGCTAAAGCCTTCAAAATACCGAAAATGCGATGGGAGGTATACCAAACCGTAAACTGGCATTGATAATGTTTGATAGAAAGATTTAATACCCCATAAAAATTTTATAAATCAAATTGGAAACCAGTGAGCGGAGCAGTATAGTCGGACGGGACCGACCATATAATACCCTACACAACTTCCACGCAAATCTATCTTTGCGTTATTTGCACCCTCTTAAAACCCAACTAAAGGTATTAATATTACTAATATTCAGTAGACGAGGGCTATACTTGTCCAGATTCTCTTTACCGTGAGTTATGTTATGATGTTGGACTTTCAATTCTGATCATCACCGAAAATTATAGGCGTTATCCTTGACCATAACTGGAATCTCATAGAAATTTCCAAAGCTATCAGCGCTATATTTCCGCCCTCTAGTGTGGTTTTGGGTTACAAAATTATGTCTGAATACGTAAGCACCTGTAAATATTTACGTGTTACTCCCACATCTGAGTACATAAGACCATATAATTGGTATCAATTTAAAGGTCAACCACTCCTCTTGAACATACTATCAACTTTTTGGGCCTAGGTCCTTCAGGGGCAAATATATACGCCAGTGAATACAAATTTTGTAATTTTTCACACAAAAGTCAGGGTCCATTTGACCCGCTAAATATTGACCAATCTTTGTCAAAACATGCATGCTTATTCTCTGGCCTGATCCCCTTCTCCATGCAAAAATTCGCGGAGTTTGGGCCATAATTGCGGCCTCTGTAGCGACCAGAAAAACCGACAAAAATAAAGTTTTTGGTCCATTTCATCCCCTAAATATTAACCGATCTTTTCCAAAAACAATAGGGGTCTTCATTGACCAGAACCCATTCTACATGCAAAATTTCGTGAAGATTGGTCCATAACTGTGGCCTGTATCGTGTTTACAAATTATAATGGACAGACGGACGGACACACATGTCTAGATCGACTCAGCTAGTCGATATATGACGATCGGTATACTTAATGGTGGGTCTAGGACCAATATTTCGCGGCGTTACAAACTTTTGAGGCTGCACAAAGCTATAATACCCTGACAACATAGTTGTGTAGGGTATAAAAATTCAGTTGAAAACCAGTGAGCGGAGCAGTATAGTCGGACGGGGCCGACCATATGATACCCTACACAACTACCACGAAAAGTACACTTTCGGCGGTTCTATATTCTGAGCCAGGGCAATATTTCGTGATATTTGCACCCTTTGTACCGATTATAGATCAACATCTCATCTTTCTATGTCTTGCATATTTTCCAAAATGTTTTTTCTTGAAGTGAATTTTTACGCAATAAAATAAAAAATTGGTCACTTTAGGTTTTGGTTGATTTGACCCTCAGAAAATTGACCGATCATCATCTAAACAGCCGCTTTAAGTATTTTGTCAGATCCCCTTCACCTTGTAAAATATGTGATGTTCTGCATATAATAATTGCCTCTAGAGCGACTAGAAAATCTGGAAAAATTAAAGTTTTCGGTTCATTGCACCCCCTGAATGAAATCTCAGCTTCACCGAAAATTATAAGCGGAATCCTTGACCATAATCGGAACTTCATGTACAATTTTAAAGCAATCAGCGCGACATTTCCGTCCTCTAATGGAGTAATAGTAATAATATGCACATAATCATCTTTACTTAATTACGTATAACTCCCGCATGGGAGTACATACAGCCATATAATTGGTATCAATTTGAAGGTCAACAACTCATCTTAGACAAACTATTAACATCTTGAGTATATGTCCTTCAGGAGCAAGTATATACGCCCCAGAATAAAAATTTTGTAATTTTTCACACAAAAGTCAGGGTCCATTTGACCCCCTAAATATTGGCCGATCTTTATCAAAATAGGCATGCTTATTCTTAGGCCCGATCCCCTTCTCCATGTAAAATTTCACGACGTTCGGACCATAACTGCGGCCTCTGGAGCGGCCAGAAAAACCGACAAAAAATTAGTATTTGGTCCATTTCATCCCCTAAATATTAACCGATCTTTACCAAAAACTGTAGGGGTCTTCATTGGCCAGAACCCATCCTACATGCAAAATTTCGTGAAGATTGGTCCATAACTGTGGCCTGTATCGTGTTTACAAATTATAATGGACAGACGGACGGACGGACGGACACACATGTCTAGATCGACTCAGCTAGTCGAGATATGACGATCGGTCTAGGACCAATATTTCGCGGCGTTACAAACATTTGGGGCTGCACAAAGCTATAATACCCTGACAACATAGTTGTGTAGGGTATAAATATGCCCAAACCCCCAAAATTCCGAATGGTACCATTATGTAGGTCTACCCGGTCTAATTTGAGCCAATATTGATGATTTTGGGTAGGGCGATTTCCTACTTAATGGGAATCCAAAATATTAAATTACAGCCAAGTAAGTTGAAGCAGGTGTCCATGATCCCCAAAATACCGAAATTTGGGATGTGACGTTATATGAAGGATTACCAAAAATGTGAATCCATATTACTCATGTTTAGTAGGGAGATTCGGTTGAAAACATGCCCAAAACCCCAAAAATCCCCGAATAATGGGTGTTACCATTATATAGGGGCTACCCGGAAACATGTGCCAATGTTAATAACTTTTGGTAGGGACATTTTCTACTCAATAGGAATCCAAAATATTAAATTGCTCCCAAATTGTTTGAAACTCGAGCTCGAGTTACCCAAAATTCCGAATTTTTAGAATTATCGGTATATGTAGGGTTTTCCTAAAAGGTGGACCAATATTCATAATTTTTAGTAGGAAAATTATCTACCATACTGCAATCCAAAATAACAAATTATAACCAAGAAGGTGGAAACATGTGCCCAAAACCATTAAAATACCGTTTTATGACGGCTAACCCAAAACATAAGTCAATATTGATAATTTTTTCGCAGGCAGAACTGATTGCCAAAGTGAATCCAAAGTACCAAAAATTTTTTAAAAACGTCTCGAAAACCTCCAAAACATCGAATATTTGGGGTATAGTTATATGGGAACTACTCTAAACAGTGGACCCATATTGATCATTTTCGGCAGGAAGATTTGATACCCAATGAGGACCAAGCATTGCAATTTACAGAAAATTCGGTTGGAAAACGTTCAAATGTAGTCCATCATAGAACTCAACATGTCCGCAAACCAGAGATACGTTTGTGCAACATTATAGGATTCCTTCGAACGTTTACTCATAGTCCCCATATAATAGTAACTCCTAGTTTAAGAAATTTGTAATGTATCAACCAAATTTGTCAACAGTTGTAATTTACCTTTTGTAGTTCTTAGTGACGAAATTGCCGCCGCAAGAAATTATTCTCATTTTCAGTATCTTCAGAATTGTATATCCTGATTGGTTGCCGAATTTAACTATTATATAACGATAAATATAATTTTCGGTCTTTCAAGCATATTCAACTTCTTTTCTTACCAATTGACTGTAATTCGATAGTATCCGTTTCACCACTCTATGGAAATATTGATATATGGTTGAAAATGGTTGAAATTATGTATTTTTGGTGCAAGAGCCTGACAAAGTCTCCTTTTAAGAAATTCCACAAATATCCAGCTTTTTGGTAGGTCTCCTATATTACTATTCAGCCCATAAATGTCTAATTCTTCTTGGAGCGTAATTAATTTACTCATTTACATGGGTCCCACTCGATTGCAATGCTAGGACACTAAATGAATTTGCTATCCTATTTGTCCAGTGCTATACATATACATACGCCCATGAGTCCTTACATTTTTTTGAAAGTCAAATCATTCCAATCTTGTTCAATTATCGCCTGGAATTCAATAAAGTTATTTTTTCTTTGCATCCACAACTTTCGCATTCCAACACTCCGGAAGTGAAAGACGAAAAAAAGGTAAATATTTCAATTAAACACTTTTTCTGTCGATATGCCAATGAAAATGTTTTTACGCATAGCAAAGTTTCACCGAATACCCAAACAACGTTGCGAGTTCCGCAAATTGATATTCAGGGAGGTGAGAACGATAACGAAATTGTCACTTGCCTGAAGTTATGAAAAGTTGGCAGCAGCAGAAAAAATCGCATTGAAAAAGTATAACATATAAGTTCTACCGCCTGTTCTCCCACCTACAATAATTGGCAAATTATTTTCTCGTTTAATTTATGTCCCTTTTTTGTGTTGTGTGTTTCTCAAGCTCTGAGTGGAGTTGTAGGTGGTAGTAGTAACGAGAAAAAGTAATTAATAATTTCCTCTTTTACGAAGTGAAAAATCAACATTCGATAAATTAGCATGTACAAGCGATATTAATGGCATTACACTATACGTGTATGTTGGATGTTTGCATGAGGAAAAACCAGTAAGAAAAGAACAATAGTCCGACTATATGATATCCTACATCACTTTGGCTGTATACAAGAGATGTTCATAAGGTTGCTGCTATAACCTGCAGTAATATTTATATATACGAAATCTTTGGAACCGGAAATATATGAGGATTAATTCGTTAAGATTGATATATACAAAAACCGAGAACGAACATAAATCGCTGCAGAAAGTGATTATATTTATCCATTATGACATAATGTAACCTAGTGTGGTGTAGGGTGTAAACGAAGGAGATTTAAAAAATTCAAATCCAATTTGTTATTTCCTGTCTCTTGTATAATATGTTTTATATTTAACTAGCGGACCCGACAAACGTTGTCTTGCATAGTAATATTGTTGATGTATAATTCACATAACGATAGCCCAATATTAAGTTAGTTTTTTTCTACCCTCCACGATTCGAGATAGTGCTCTGAAAGTTGCACATACATTGCTACTACTCCTAGGATATTTGGGTTTGAAAATGTTCAATATTAATTCACTATTTAGGACAGCCCCCATATAACGGTACATCGCAATATGACTTTTCAGTAGAATTGATTGGCACATGTTTCGGGTATCGCCCATGGTAGCCCTAAACATTCCGTATTTTGAAGGTCTTGGGCACTGTTATCAACAGAATTGCTTTTAAATTAATACAGGGGATACTTATTGAGCAGAAAATTTTTCTACTTAAAATTATCCAAGTATCCCAAGTATGTGGGTAACTCCTTAATATATATGTTCCTTACAATATTTTTCCAAGCTTCCGAAAAGCCTCCATACAATGACACTTTACCTTATACGATCCTTTGGAGATTTGGGCACGTTTTTCAACCTAATCAGCAGTAATTGGTTGTTTATTTGGAAACATAAATCCTACTAAAAGTTGTGAATATTGGCTCTCTCCTCTGTATTTTAGGCTGTAATTTTATATTTTAGATGATCAGTGAGTACAAAATCTACATACAAAGAATTATCAATATTGGTTCAAGTTTCCGGTTAGCAACCATATAATGGTATCCCCCATAATTTCTCATGTGGTTTCAAATCTTCCTACCTAAAATCAATATATCTCCACAGACACGTTTTT
>NW_026879856.1:0-28298 GCF_032173495.1 Musca vetustissima
CATGTTAGGTTACACTAATTTCAGTACGTTTTTGCATTCGGTCACATTTTGAGTTCTTCATTTACTTATAAATCCAAATTTCGTGCAAATGGAAGGACATATAGGGACTTTAGTGCACCATTTACATAACATCGGACGAAAATATACATGGGATCTATATCTAAATCTGCACCGATTTTCACGAAATTTAACTGACATCTTTCTAGTCTTAATTCAGTACGCTATGCCAAATTTAGTGCACATCGAAGGACATATAAGAACTTTGGTGCACTATTTACCTAAAATCGGACTAAAATATATATGGGAGCTATATCTAAATCTGAACCGATATTTACGAAATGTAACACACATTTTTCTAGGCTTAATTCAGAATGCTATGCAAAATTTCGTGGAATTCGAAGGATATATAGGGACTTTGGTGCACTATTTACATTAAATCGGACGAAAATATATATGGGAGCTATATCTAAATCTGAACCGATTTTCACGAAATTTAACACAGATCGTTCTAGATTTAATTCAGTACGCTGTGCCAAAGTTCATGCAAATCGAAAGATATATAGGGAGTTTGGTACACCATTTACCTTAAATCGGACGAAAATATATATGGGAGCTATATCCAAATCTGAACCGATTTTCAGGAAACTTAACACACATCATTCTGGACCTAATTCATTACCCTGTACCAAATTTCGTGCAAATCGAAAGATATATAGGGACCGTTTACATTAAATCGGACGAAAATATATATGGGAACCGATGAACCGATTTTTCCCAATTTCGTCCTTGGGCCAAGTGAACTATGCCAAATTTCATCCAATTCGGATTATAAATGCGACCTGTACTTTGTTTACAATTTAACATCGACAGACGGACGGACGGACATGCATAAATCGACTCAGAATGTGATTCTGTGAATATTCTCAAAAGGAACCAAACACAAAGACATAATACCCTGTACCACAGAGTGGTGAAGGGTATAAAAAGAATGTGCTGGGGCATCCTCATCCATTCTCACAACATGACCTAACCAACATAGTCGCTGCTGCTCGTAACGTCTGACAATGCCGATGTCAGAGAATAAATGGTACAACTAATGGCTCATTCTACGGCGATATTCACCGTCAACGCAGATCGGCCCATAGATCTTTCGGAGAATTGTTCTCTCGAACACTCTAAGAGCTGCCTCATCTGCATGAGCTAGTATCCCATGCTTCAGATCCATACAACTTGCGCGTTGATACCATCAGCTTGGTCTTCTCGCCATTTACTGCCAGACCCACTTTGGCAGACTCCTTCTCAATTTGTTCAAAGGTGTCTGGTACCGCTCGCATTATTCGACCCATTATATCGATGTCGTCGGTGTAGGTGAATAACATGTGTTTTTTGGTATACAGAGTTCCATTTCTGTTCACCTTTGCGTCTCGTATGACCTTTTCTAAAAGGATGATAAAAAAAGATCACATGACAACCTGTCACCTTGTCTGAATCCTCGTTCAGTATTAAAGGGCTCCGATAGGTCCTTTCCGACTTTAACTGGTGACCTCGTGCCAGAGAAGGGACTGTCAGGTTTATACTTCTGAACATTGACTTGCTGTTAAATTTAGTTTTCTTCGGTTCATTGTGGCCAATTTTCAATTTATGCACCAGATAACTGCTTCTTTCTTGTAGTGAGCTTGGCGATGCCTTCTTGTGAACTCTATAGATAGAAGAAATTTTTGAAAAATATTTCTGAGATATAAGTCTCTTCATTTTGTTCACATAATACTCCTCTTGAGGGCATAGGGTTTCCACAAAACAGTTTCGTTATCATTACTTGTATTCCAGTTAAATAGATGATTGATATCCTATAGTTTGTCCTAAGTAATGGGGCTGCCATCTATCGTAGCCTAGAAACAACGCCGCTTTGACTTTTGTACATTGATTGCTGTCCTTGCTTGTGTAGTTTTACCCTTTTTCTTTGGGTGGCGCTATTTTCCGTCATCTACTTTCCTTTACCTTTTGAAAAATTCTACTGAAGACCCTTGCACATAATCTCCCTTGTGTATTGATCTTAAAATATAGATAAATTTATAATGAATTCGGTATAAAAATTATATTACATTTATTATATTATACCCCTTTCAATCTCAATTCGTAATAAATAATTTTTCAAAATTCCAATTAATGCCTTTTCGTAATATTCCCAAAACATGGAGAATTATTTGTAAACAACTGATTCAATTCGAATAAATTCAAGTAGGTTGAAAAGAATGTCGCCAATATACCGAAAATCAACACTGCCATCGACAACGATAAGTCACACTGCAAACGATTAAATGTGTACACGGTTCGCAACCAACAAATCTCCAACATTGCCGCCCAGGTTCGGCGTGCACTACGATCAAAATGTGGTGGTGGACCATCCATAGGTTCATAATTTAAATCTAACGGTAGGCTACCATATGCAGCTTCTGTGGCTATCCGTTGATGACAACGTTCCAATTGAACCATACGTCTGTAGAGCAACGGTGGTAGAATAAAGACCAATGGTCCCGTTATGGTACCACCCACAATATCCATTAGAGCATCAAAACTGGGTAAAAATTCAGAAATAATTACTTGCAATGCCACAACAGAGGTGCGTATCGCCACGCGTTTCAAAGAGAAATCTGCAAGGAAAGGAGAACACGTTAATATTATTTTCTTTTGATAAAGGGATATTAGTAGACTCACTTTCTGAGATTTTGAAAAAATTCTCCAATTGCAAAAACAAAGCCGCACTGGCGGCCGTTGTGGAAAAACACAACTGCAAAGCCATCAGCACAAGTAGAATATATAGTGGCACACTGCTCGGCAATGTTTCCAGGAGATTTTCCGCAATCATGGTTCCAAATTTGTACGCAGCAATGACAGATCCAATTATCGCCATGGAACAGGTGACTAAATATAGAGATGTAGTATTTTAATTTCACAATGACAAAATTGTACGATCCGATATCGTACATATAATAAAATATCAATCCCAATATCCTTCAATTCTTGAGAATACCTTCTGATTATTAAAAAACTGCTTGAGGATTCAGTTTACAGAAGAACCATCCTTTATTATAGATTGCAAATATTACTGTATACCTTTTATATGTAGAAAACCATGAGAAAATCTCCAATATATTATTCGCTCTTTAAAGGACCCACAGTAGAGATAAATACGGCCTCTTTATGAATATTACCGCCAGTAAAGAATTACTAAGGCATTAGAAATATATTTATAAAAAATACCGTAAAAGAGACCTTCTAAACCTAAATCTACACACCTATTCATTAACATTGTCCTGTCCTAGGTAATTAGACTGAAGCCAATGGCCAATGACATTATCGGACCATTCCAATGCGGCTTCAGACCTGGCAAATCCACCAATGACCAGATTTTCACTCTGCGTCAAATCCTGGAAAAGACCCACGAAAAACACATCGACATATTCCACATATTTGTCGACTATAAAACCTCATTTGACCTTCCTATCCGTTCGGAGTTGTTTAAAGCCATGTCTGCATTTGGCATTCATGCAAAATTAATACGGCTATGCAGGATAACTGTAAGTGGAACAAGGTTAGCAGTTAAAATCGCAAAGACCCTATCGGAGCCCTTCAGTACCGAACGAGAATTCAGACAAGGTGACAGTTTGTCATCCTGCTGGAAAAGGTTATAAAGTGGGCCGTAGACGATCATGCATGCATGACATCAAAATCGTATACGTGTGCATGCAGCTTCAGCGCACACGGTTCATGCATTCATTTTGCATTTGATTTCGTGCTGTACAGACAATGTCGACAACGGACGAAACAATTTTTTCGATTTTGTCCTTGTGCTTACAAAATAGAGAAAATGCTGAAAAAAGGGCTGAGAACGACTGGCATACTTCTAACAACTTTGAAAAACCCTTTGAAAAAACGTCACAAATGAGAATATGCATGATGCCTCCACCGCACACAAGTCAAAATCGAACGTTATGCATGCGAAAAATCAAAAATTGTTGATTTTGCTTCATGCATCGTAGGTGTGACACATACAAACAAATTTCACTAACACCACAAAATGACCGTTTACGGGCCACTTAAGAGACGCAAAGGTGAACAGAAATGGCACTCTGTACACCAAACAGCATATGTTACTCGCCTACGCCGATGACATCGATATAATGCGTCGAACATTGCGAGCGGTAACTGCCACCTTTGAACAAATTGAGAAAAAATCTGCCAAAGTGGGTCCGGCAGTAAATGGCGAGAAGACCAAGCTGATGGTATCAACGCGCAAGACGTCCAGTAGACTCGGACAAACTGTGGAACTTGACAAGTACAGCTCCGAGGTAGTTAAAGATTTTGTTAAAGAACTGATGTCATAAAAGTAATGACATCAGTTTTGATATTCGAAGAAGGATAGTATTGGCCAACAGATGCTACTATGGTCTAAGTAAGAAGTTTAGAAACAAGGTCACCTCCCGCCAGACCAAACTCACACTTTACAAGACGCTGATATTACCAGTGCTGTTATATGGATCTGAAGCATGGGTATTTGCGCAAACAGATGAGGCAGCTCTTGGGGTGTTTGAGAGAAAAAATCTTCGAATGAACCACGAGCTTTACAATCTATACGCAGACATCGACATATTCAGTCGTATTGAGCTGCAGCGACTGCGGTGGCTAGGCCATGTTGAGCGAATGAATGCGAATGCCCCAGCTCAAAAGGCATATAAAAGCGAGCCTACTGATGGTTCAAGCAGAAGGGAAAAAAACAAGTATAATACAACATCTCGGAACATGGTCTTTAAAATTGGAGGAGATGCGATCAAGACCGACGCGCCTGGTAATCTTTTTTAAGGTCGGCTTATAACTTATAAATTACAACAACAAATTTCCATGTGGTTGTTCTATCGTTTGTTGTACAACAGCACTTGCTGTTACCTTCTATTATTATAACCACCTTCTAGGGAAGCTCCCATATAACGCTACGCCCCTAAGATAGGTAATTTGGGGACCTGGAGCACGTGTTTCAACAAATTTGGAAGCAATTTATTATTTTGAATTCTCATTGAGTAGATAACGTCCCTACCAAAAATTATCAACATTGGACCACGTCTTCGGGTAGCCCCCATTATTCGCTATCAATGTCATTTAAGGATTTGGTGTCGCTCCGCTAGAACGGTACCATCCCACAACTTTTTGCTATTTTGAAGACTTTAACCCCATTTTCCAATCGATGGATATAAATGGTTCTGGAAGCCGTATATACAAGTTTTGCCACATAAAAGTTCCGCTTCTTTTTGGATATTAAGAATTTTTTAACCGAATTTTCTCATGGGTATGATTATAATTTGACATATCGGATTATCTGTAACTTGGAACACTATTTTTTCGGAGTATGAACAACCAACTATCATATAACACCATAATATAATCCCCAACCACGTGGTTGGGATATAAACAGATCGGTCCTCCCGAACTTAACGACGTTTTCACTACTTCTATAGAAAAAATGTCCTTATTTTCTGAGGACTCTTTGATATAGAAAACAAATTTCATATCACCTGAGGAGTTTTCTCTACAGAACAAATTTTGCCCTGATTTCCAAAGAACTTATTTCTAAAGAACAAATTGCCCTTAGCCCCTGAGTGACACGTTTTTGCTCGATTAAGAAGAATTTTTTTATAGAATGTCCTTATCACCATTTTTTTTTTTTTTTTTTGCAAAATGTTTTTCATATCCTGACGTAAATTTCATCTATGAATTTATACGACAATTATTCCGAATTCGAACATATTCCGAATTCGAAAGATATAATCCCGATGTGGTATTAAAATACTCAGTGTCCTTGGAACTATAATCACTCAATGAACATCCATCCCATGGCTTTATTCCACTAGAAATTTATTTTGCAGACCAGGACCCTAACTTTTATTTCACTCCCTAGAAAACCTCAATTCAGACCTCTGTAGAATATACTTCCTGTGCCAACATCTGACTAAGGAGTTATCATTTTGACCTCTCTTAAAATTTAAAATTAGATCGGATCATTCTATATTCGTTTCTTTTTCACTCACTAGATATTCCACTGAATGCAGCCCAGGCGACTTGATTTTTCTGTTGCATATCAATCTGCAGAGTCAACAGCATCGGATGGATATCGAACTGGAATGCCAAAATACTGTAACCACTTAGAATGGTTAAGAAAGGTGGTAATTCTGTAAGAAAATACTCCATGTTCGGATTTAAATGTCAAGAACACTTCGATTTGAATATTACATACCCAAACTAACACCTTCAAAGGGTTTACCAATTGGTGAGGCCGAGAACAGGCAGAACCACATAAGCGTGACAATAACAATCATAACACAGACAGATAAGATGGCCAAGCCCCTGTATTAAAGAAATATGAAAGAAAAATAATTGATTATCCAAAAAAATGCATAAAGTGAAAAACAAAATAATGTACCTCATATGCTTTGGGCTACCCAACCAAACCAATGGACTGATGAAAACACCCACAATTATCGTCCAATAACAAAATGAAAAACGAAATTCACCATCGGTTATGCGATCACCCACCAATTCCAAATTCTGGGCAGCCATGACAATATTCGGAATACCGGCAGCAAAAATACTCAAGTCCAAGAGAATCGTGACAAAAAATCCACAATAACGTCCATAGGCCAAATTGGCAATGGCAGCATAGGGGTACCTTAAATCCTGAATTAGTTTTTATTCGATTCTAATTTCAATTTTGTTCTCTCACCTGCTTTTGTGCACAATCGATGAATCCAAACCCTCGGCCATGGTCCAACATTCACTTAACAAAAACGAGGTATAAATTTGTAATACCACCACTGATATGACCAATGGTATCCCGAAAAATCCCAATTCCACCAACAATGCTGGCAGGGTGACAAATGGGAATACTCCAAACATATCCACCACATAGAGTATGGCTATGAAGAGCGAGAGATTTTCATCGCCCTCATGACCTTTGTTGGGGCGGAAATGTGGCAAAGCACTAAATCGTGACCTTGCCAGAAATGGCAATTGGTCACTTGCACCCATTTGACGTTGATAGGCTCTTGATGGTCTCAGCCAAGAGGATTTTGAAGACATTTTTATCGGAAGTCAGGTTGATTTTTCGAAAAAAAATTATAAATTATCCGATTGGCGTTTTGTGCAACAACATTGCACTTGGATTTGAAAAACTCAACTGAAGCCATGTTGCAGCCACATAGCGGATAACTACTGCCTGCCACCCATTGCATGCACTGCATGTGACATATCCATCTATCCACCTATCTATGTTATGTTGATTATTTGTTTGTCTCTTTTGCCGTTCATGTTTATTATAAATTTGCTTCTAATTATTTTTAGTATTGCAGAGAAAGTTGCACAAAAATGCATTAGAGTTAGGTATCGAATACCTTATGTACTGCATAGTGGCTCAAAAGAGGAAAATTTATAATATCACTCTAATATTTTCAATCGAAAAAAATTATGAGAAACTGAGAATTTCTTTTCATATGGGCAAAAATTGTTTTCAGGTCCTTAGAAGTTTAACAGACAAAAATCGTGGACTTAAAGACTTATTGTATAGAACAAATTTCAGCAACATCAAAGCAAAGCAAATCCGAATAAGAAGACCCACCAGGGTCTTCTCAATACTCAGGTATCCCTTGGAGGGTGCTGAGTGATCAGAAGTCTCAGCCTTTGGAGAGGCTACTGTGGTTGACTTTAAACGTGACGTCGAAACTATTTCAATGAAGAAGTCACTTGCAATGTCATTCGGATAGTTTGGAGTGAAATTGCTCTTAATAAGAAGGAATACCTTATCAGAATTTGAGTCCCGTCCGATAAACCGGTTGCAGAAGATAACGTCTCTCCCGTAAATCTTCTTGTCAGAGATCTCATTGGCATTGACGGGTTTGGGTTTCTTTTGCTGATGATTCATCATCCTGAGCCTGAGAAAATCCGACTAAGACCTTTAAATACCGCCAAGGACTTCTCAACACTCAGGGATCCCTTGGAGGGTTTTGAGTGATCAGAAGTCCCAGCCATCATCGTCCTGGTTGTGCTCAGACTACTCACAGTCTTCTACTCCTGTATCGGTTGTGTCTAATGTGATGATGTTGTCAATTTGTGCCCAATATGAATTGAGGCGGCTACACCATTCAGATCTCAGTTTTGGCAAGACCAGTCTGTAAGCTGCTCGTCTGCTTATATTACACGAAATTGTCGAATTGATTCCTCATCTGCACCCGTGTGAATACGAGTCAATCCTATATCTAGAGGCTCTCTTTTGTACCATTGAATCTCTCTCTCTCTCCAGATCATGAAGATGATTCTTACCGACATACCTAGGTGCTGGGTGCCCTATCATAAGTAGGTGATTTGGATGGCTACTTCTATAACACCCAAAACAGTTTTGCATCGATATCTTGTTGTGTTTACGCATGTAAGTGGTCTATTGGAGTCATGAGTAGACACCCTGTTGCAGTCATCAGGGCAGCATTATGGCAGGATTGAAGACTTTTCTATTACGTTGCCCTAACGTTTAGCGGACCACACTGGAGCCGCATAGATTACCACTGACCGGCCTACTGCTGAGTATGTTGTTAACAAAGTTTCTTTATCAGCTCTCCAAGTGTTAGCGGCTTGAACTTATCGAAAAAAGCTGTGGCACCACTTATATAGTCCGTCGATTGAGAACCCTAGAACCTTGGGGTAATTGATGGTCGGGATTGTGAACATTCAAAGGTAGCCGCATCTCCACAGACCATGTGGTAAACATTGTGGTTCCATATTCCTCGCTCGGCAAAAATCAGCAATATCCACGATGTAGTTGTTCAGCCTCTTGCAAATGTCATCAATTTTGAGTCCTGACGCCATGATCGTACAATCATCCGCGGACGTTACGACCTTTATGTCATCCGGTGGACGTGGAATTTCTGAAAGGTAGATATTAAACAGTTCCGTAGATATCACCCCCCATTGTGGAACTCCCTGTTTAAAGGGCTTTCGACTTCCTATTTCTGAATTTCACGTGCAACTGTCGTCCACACATATAATTTATGATACAATGTTTTAAACTCGTTCTTTCGATGTCCTCGAACAGGTTAGCGCGACTGACGGTATCAAATGCCTTTGACAGATCCAGCGCCACCATAACTGTCCTATTACACGGCCTGTTCTGGTTGAGCCCTTCCGTGTGCAAAGCTGTTGTTGTGCTGTGCTGCTTACGGAATCCATGTTGATGATCAGCAATTGAGTAGCATTCACGAATGGAGAAGCGAGATCACCCCGCCCATTTCCCAGACCTCGGGAACTATAAGGGTGGCTAACGACAAGTTAAGGACTTTAGTTAGGTACTCTTGGCTCATCAATCTGCTTCAAATGGAGATTCTATCCGAACCAAGCGCCATGGATAATTTTGCGCTTCTGATGGCACTTGCAACTTCCTCCTTCACGTGAAGAGTTCGCCATGTCACTCTCAGAGTACTCTACAAACTGCCTACTCGCGCACCTCTTCGGATATGTCACCTTAACGCCGTTAAATGAGGCAGATGTCCGATCACCCCTGGGTCCGAAAGCGTCTTAACCGTTGCCCAAAATTTACTCACTCCGGTACTAATGTTGCAACATTCCAGATGTTCTCTGATTCTTAGGTTAGTAGGGTTAGTACGACGAAGCTCATCGCGCTCATTTCCTAATCCCTCTGCCCCTTCTGGGAAGTTTGGTCTCAATTCGGGTATACAACCCGCAGGCATATAAAGCAGATGCCTCAGAAGTCTCCAGGCTTAGCTGCATATTGTAGAAATGAAGTAGAAATCTTCATCCTCGCCAGGGATTGCCTTGATTACCTTGATTTGAAAGAGTTACTAGGATAGCCAACACAATAATCGCAGGGCTAAGTTTCAGTGGCATCCATAGCATCTTCCTCGTTGGTCAATGGCGATTTATCCCAGAGTTGAGTCGGGTTACTCTCCTGACCTAAGGCGGAAGCAGATGGTTTCCTCAATAAGGCCGAGGTGAAGGTCCGTATGCATCTACTACAGGCATTGACATCGTCGGAAGTAATGGGGTTTAAAGGAACAAAAGAATGGTCCTGTACATTGACATTGATCGTCATAGTTTGTGGAGATTGATTGCGATCTGATGTTGTAGAGTTCGATTCTGAGGTTGCCATGACAGCATTCGGATTCTATAAAATTTAATTTTCTTAAGATGGGTTTGAATGTTGGCTCCCTAAAAGTTTTAGTCATGGTAAGGAATTGATGCGCCTAGATATCAACAAGGCTCCGTTCGAATACAGTCGGAACCCCGGCTGCTTACACTGAAGGGCGCGAGGTCGCCTGATCCCCCAGTGTTAGGGGGAGACCTGAGAATTTGATATGTGGAGGTGCCATTCACGCCTTGTCAGCCCTGGAATCATAGACACTCGGTCATTTCCTTCGAGATTCTCCCCCAGAACCCGCGACTGTTTAATTATATTCACAGCTATCCAATGAATAATATTGGGCTTTCCACAATCCGCAACCTGTGGACGCGTTCGTTAGCATTTAGCTCTGCTCCCCGTATGCGGGATTTGTTTTGTCGATGTGTTGCAAACGGAATGACAAATTTAATATACAATTAACCTAATGGTGAAGGAGGTTACGTATAGAGTTTTTCTAATCACTGAGAAAATTTCGGAAAAAAAATATTTCCTTAGCTCCGGAGAACTTTGTTCGGTAGTAATAAAAAACATGTCCTTATAGGCTTTAGACTTATGAATTATGATGAAAAAATTATGCTTAAGGCATTAGAATTTTTTAATAGTGCCTCTAACACTGTGCCATCAATTATCTCACTTCTCTCCTTCATAGTTGGTGGTTTTCTTTTCGTATGTCATTTCCAACTAGGCAATGGAAACAAATTGTGGTCAATAGAAGAGAACTATGCAAATAATTTAAATGGAATTGCAACAAGTTTCCCGCATTTGTACTGGAGCTGTCGGATGATGGTCTGTACTAACTTGCAGTGTAATTTAAGACATGCATTGCTCTGCAATCTCCACAAAACATAATGAATATAGACCAAAGACCAGGGCAGAACCAGTGCGAAGTAGAAGTACTAAAAACAAACGTCAATAACGTTCTTCTGCAAATCAAAGGGAAGCCCTTGATTTGCATGGGCCCAACAACAAAGGAAACAAACCAAAAATAACAACATCATGACATGCTACTACTGCCTCAGTTTACAGTGGTGGCTAAAGTATTTCCATTGCTTTCATCCTCCACGCCCCTCCCTCACAGCTTACCATAATGTTTTACGGAATGTCAATAACCTCCCGCAGTTTAACTTTTCTGAAAACCAGAAGCTTTCGTTGAAAGGAACTACAAAATAAAGGGAAACAAAATGGCAAAATAACAATCATTTCATACACCGGCACCGGCATGGACCCACGGCCCAAAGGAAACGAATGAACAAAACAGACTGACAATCTCAATGAAATTACAAACAATTGCAAAACAATTTAAACAACAGCCAAACAAACAAATATAACGAAAGATTGATAACAACAAACAGATTAAATTATTCCCACAACAACAACAACAAAAATTTAGGAAAAGAAAAATGAGAAAAAAAAATTTATTTGTTGCTTTAGGAGAACTTATTCTGGTCAAAACGTTGCTACAACAAAACAAACAATAATATACCATAGTTAGTGTCTTAAAAGATAACAATTAAACTTAATTTATTGCACAGTGGGTTGGAATTGACAGCGCGATTTTTATTACAGTAAACCTGATTTTTATGGCAAAATACCAAAGATAGGGCGGGACTTTTATATGGGACCTACATGGTGGCGTACCAAGCAATGGCTCTGATTGGCTTTAACATGGCAAAATCCAGGCTTATCTTGGCCCCTCTTTCATCTCAATTGTGGACACTGACCTCCCCACGTTGTCACCTGGGGTAGTTCACCCATAAAAACTATGAAAAAATGGGTTGAGGGGTTTGGTTTATTGCCCACACTCGGAAAACACCTCCTACTATGAAAAAGCAACGAAAAAGAAAACCAAGCCCTCAATATTGACGACCCCCGCAAACGTATAAAGGACCACGATTTGCGAATCTGCATTTGGAATGAGCGCACGTTGTACAGAAAGGTGCAATTTCCCCTTTGGCGGATGTACTCAAGAATTACATAGCCGATATTATTGTCTTACAGGAAAGGCGATTGAAATAGACAGGCTTAAGTAAATCAGATGATTACGCACTGTATTATGGCCGCCATGAATCGGGACATGAAGTTGGCTGCGGATTTATTGTTAACAGGATAATAAAAGAACTCGTATCCAGATAAATAAAGCGAAGTCTCAGTCTCATTCGCGCCCATGCTCCAACCGAAGATAAAGATGAACAGACCAAAGACATATTTTACGAGCGCCTAGAAACAGCATATAATCGTTGCCCTGGCGATGATATTAAAATGCTGCTAGGAGATTTTAATGCAAAAATCGGAAGGGGAAATGTTTTTGGCCGCACCGTCGGAAAATTCAGCCTCCACGAAGGAACATCTGACAACGGCATGAGGTTAATTGACTTCGCGGCAGCAAAAAAAAAAAAATAGTAGTTAGCAGCACCAGATTCAAGCATCTCGATATACACCAGACCACCTGGATTTAACCTGATCATGCAACGAGCATTGAAATTGATCATGTTGTGATAGGCGGAAGGTATCCATTCAGTGTTTTAGACGTAGCAGAAGCATACTACGCTCAACATACCAACATGCTTGACGAAAACACTCCTTGTCCCGATATATCAATGGCGAAGAATTGCCCACTCCCTACAAATGCGGCAAAAGCAACACTTGGGTACCATAAACCACCATCAAGAAACCCGTGGTACGATCAGAAGTGTCATAATGCTACTAATGTGAAATAGCAGCGTATAGGGCAATCCTGCAGACAGTATGCGTGTTGCGAGAGAAAATTATCGGGAGAAATGCAGAGAGATCAAGAAAATTGACTTTGGTGCATGCACATCTTCCTGTAGAGATGATGAAGGAAACCTGGTAACAGATACAGACAGCGTGTTGAGGATCTGGAAGGAGCATTTTGAAAAGCTTCTGGTATCAAATAGTAGCGGTGAAGAGGATACCTCAGAACCAATTATAGATGACGGTATAGAGTGTATACCCCCTAGCCAAGATGAGGTCAGAATAGCAATTAATCGGCTGCAGAATAATAAAGCAGCAGGTGCCGATGGTTTACCAGCCGAACTTTTTAAAACCAGTGGTCAGACGCTGATCAGGTGCATGCACCAGCTGATTAGTAAAATTTGGCTTGAGAAATGCATACCCAATGATTGGAACCTCAGCATCCTGTGTCCCGTGCACAAAAAAGTAGACAATACAATAGGTGCCAACTATATAGGAATAAGTCTCCTTCGTATTGCATATAAAGTGCTATCCAGCGTGATGTGTGAACGAATGAAGCCATTGGTGAATGACATATTTGGACCATACCAATGCGGGTTCAGACCTTGCAAATCCACCATAAATCAGATTTTTACACTGCGCCAAATCCTGATAGACCTACAAAAAACACATCAATACATTCCATCTATTCGTCGACTACAAAGCCGCATTCGATAGCCCAATCCATCTATCCATCCATTAAAGCCATGTCTGCCTTTGACAAGGTGACCTGCTAGAAAAGGTCATACGAGAGGCAAAGGTGAACAGATATGGCTCTCTGTACACTAAACAGCATATACTACTCGCCTACGCCGACGACATCGATATAATGGGTCGGACATTGCCGCCTTTGAATAAATTGAGAAGGAATCTGCCAAAGTGGGTCTGGCACTAAATGGAAAGAAGACCAAGCAGATCAACGCGCAAAACGTCCAGTAAACTCGGACCAACTGTGGAACTTGAAAACTACGGCTTCGAGGTTGTCAACGATTTTATATACCTTCGGAGAAGGATAGTGTTGTTGGCCAACAGATGCTACTATGGTCTAAGTAAGTAGTTTAGAAACCAGGCCACCTCCCGCCAGACTAAACTCACACTCTACGAGACGTTGGTGTATAGATGATGCATGATTACTTCCGCAAGCATATGAGGCATCTCTTGGAGAGTTTGAGAGAAATATTCTCCAAAAAAAGTATGGGCCGATCTGTGTTGAAAATGAATATCGTCGTCGAATGAACCATGAGTTGTACCATCTATTCTCGGACATCAGAATTGTCAGACGTATCGAGCTGCAACGACTATGTTGGCTAAGTCATGAAGATGTCCCAGTCCAAAAGGCATATAAAAGCGAATCAGCTGATGGTTTACGCAAAATGGGAAGGCCACGAATCAGATGGAATGATAAAGTGGAAGAGAATATTTCGGAACATGGTCTTTTTTTTTAAGCTCGGCTAAATCATAAAATAAAAACATCAGTCTACAATCTCACAAGATATTAAATATTGGACTTGAGATTAAAGTAAAGAAAACTGAGGCCATGATAAATAACAACAGCAGTACAGGAAACCCAATTCTATAACGTACTTTGAGCATGTCGATAGCCACCTGCAGACATCATCCGCTTCACATTCGAGTTGTCGCAAGAGACTCCTTTTAAGCCCCTTCTACGAGATCAGACTTCATTCATTATTTTATCCAGTACAATTGTGAACATTAAGAGCTATAGAGACCATTTTTTGCTTAACCACCGCGTTGGTGAGATACGATTGACATATATCCCCTGCTTGTAGAGCTTCCGCAGTTCTGTCCAGAAAAGATTAATGGAAAATGTATTAATTTATGTATGACAATAATTGAATTGGAAAAGGGTAGTCGATACGATTACGGGAACATTGTCATCTCGAAATGAATTACTATACTCGGATCTTACGCATGGATTTCACTATCGACGATCTGTTGACGTCCAAAGGAATGACGTCCTGGATGCCCTCACGGCGGATTTGTCGAAGAGCAATCACAATATGATGGTTGGGATTACATGTTGCTAGACTGACAGCACTTTGGCGTCCTCATTAAGGCAATCGACACTTTTCAGGACAGAACTGCGGAAGCTCTGCAAGCAGGAGTGTGGGGAGAAATGTGTAGCTTTCTCGTGTTGTTCTGGCTACCAGCTTAATTTGCCAGATTTCTAGGAACTTTCTCTTGTCTTATAAGGTACAAATCAAATATAACAATCATTCATTTCTACCTACAACGATTTTCTTATTTCACTTTTTCTTGATTTTCTTCCCACTGTCCAACATCCATAGGCCACAAAAATCTCGACAGTAGCCACTTTTTTCTCAGGTCATAAGGCGATAAAAATCTCTGTTTATATTCATCATACCTTCTTTAAGAGTTTATTGTTAATTCGTAAAACAGCAACAACAACCACAGCGAAGTAAAAAGGTTCATTGGCTTCCTAAATGTGCGTTTTTTTTTGGTGATGGTAATGGTCATTTGAGTATAATTTTTCGGTTATCTCACAGAGCTGCTGCTGTTGTTTTTGGGAATCACCCTGCCAAAACCAAATCTCCCAACATCTATGCGAAGCAAATAAAATCTTAATTAAATTCAATTAAAGTAACGTTTTTCATCATTTGACTGACTGACTGTCCACCAATGTTGTTGTTGTTGTTCTTGTAGTTGACGGCATCAGCTACTGTTTGTTTGCTTCATTCTTTCTTTAACAACCTGTCACTGTTTTAATTATTTCAAATTTAATTTTCTTCCGAAAATAAGTTTTAGCTGTCAAGTGCAAAATAAAAAACAGAAACTAAACAGGAGAAGTGTCATTGATCCCAAAAAAAAAGCAGCAATGTTGAATGAAGATATTCTGTAAAAAGGGTAAAGTAATTGAAAGTATGGCAAATTTAAGTTCGTGCATATAAAATTGTCTTGACTTCGGCCGAAGTTAAAAAACAAGTTGGTCTTTTTCGGATCACTACACAAAAGGAACTAGGTGGTGTATTTAATTCCCTTTGGTTCAATTGCTCATTGGTGCTCGTCAGTTAATTCGATCAATGGAAAGGAAGATCCAAAAAAATGGTCAATAACAAGTACCTCGGAGGATCATTTTATTGATGAGAACTGATAGAAAACACCCAATTTTATATGAATATTGTTGTTCTTGTTTGATTCAATAAGCTTCTCTCTACAAATTAAGAAATGCAGCTACGTCCCCTGGTTGCAACCACAGATCTTCAGAAGTCGTGTAGATTTGGCAGGACAATTGAATAAGTGAAGTGTGGTTCAGGGTCCGTACCACATGCTGGGCAGACATTATGCACGTGGTCATCACTCCGTAACCAATACGATTTGAGACGACTGCACCATCCTGAACGTAATTGGGCCAAAACTACTCTGGTTTGTCTGGGCAGCTGAAGTGCTTCAGCAGCGATGGGTGAGGGGTGAGCTACGAGGATGGCATTCATTCTGCATCAATATGAATGCTCTTCAGACCTGCTCGATAGGCAACTTGATCTAAAGGCTTATTTAATAACGTTGGACCTCTCTCTATAGATCATACACATCATTCCTGGCACTGGGGGAGTCTTATCCATCATTTAATGGTTAGTATGATTGTCTCTGAAGCACCCAAGCAGGTACTGCAACGAAAACAAATCGCATAACTGTTGTCTGCATCCTACAACATCCAGCACCTTGTCTGCAACAACCCCGAGAAATTCCAAACCTTTTCACATATGTAACCATTACACCGGTTGCAGTAACTGGTGCCATATGAGAAGATGTACCACCCTGCGTTCACACAGGAATTGGAAATCCGGCTTTGTAGCCAATTGCTACATTAATGATCCAGCAATATCCGCTAGAATCCAGTGGAATCCTTCCAGTACTACTGCTAGCACTCCGTCTAGTTTTCCATCCGGTAGTACTGCTACTAGAGGCAGATCTAGTTGTTCCATTAGCTCTTCCTCCAGTTCTGCTGCTAGTTCCCCGGCTAGTTTTCCGTTAAGTAGAACTCCTACCAGTTCCAATGCAAGTAGTCCGACTAGTTATTCTACTTGTGATTCTGGGCTAGCACTCCGTCTAGCCATTTATCAAGTAGAATTTATTCTAGTGTTCCGACTAGCACTTCTTCTAGTCATTCAATCCCAACATCGAATGCTCAAAACCTCCCATCCAGACAACAGCGTTACAGGCATGTTTTCCATTCGTCGAATAATTTCACCCGCCTGCCTCCACAAGGGCACCTACAGCAGCAGACCATGCAGGAGACTGATCCAAATACCTCGTCCCTAATCATGCAATTGAATCGTAATGGTCTTAGGAATAAGGTAATTGATATAAAAACCTTCATGCATGATAACAAACTTCATGCTTGAAAACAACATCCTCATTGCTGCCTTGCAAGAAACGAAGGTGACCAGCAGTTGTTCTTTATCCTCCTCCGGGAATTATAACATCATTCGGCGAGACAGACACCATGGTGGGGGTCTCGCATTCTACATCCAGCGAGATGTCAGATATACCCTGACATCCCCTCCCTCTCCTTTCCAGTCTGATCCTTTCCTGGAGGTTTTAAGCATTTCAGTTCATTCCGACGATTCTGAAATTGTCAATGTATATATTCCGCCCGTCAACAGCAATTATCATCCAAGCATCATCCATCTGCTGCAGGGAGATAATAAAATTGTTCTTGGCGATTTCAAAGCTCATATGAGATATGTATTCTCAACTTCCTAATGATGCTCGCGGTATTATTGCAAACCAGATAGACGAGTCCGATTTCGCTTCCATCAATGAGGAATCCTCTACCAGAGTCACTGACAGATGTTCGAACTCTCCGGACATTTCCATCGTCAGTCCGTCGCTCCTTCCGTATACTTCCTGGCAAACCAAGGTCGCTTTTAATTCAAATCATATTTCCATCCTGATCACGGTATAAAAATTCAGCGATTTCGTGGAACGCGATCAGCGTACTTATATAAATTAAAATAAATCCCACTGGCACGGCTTCACAAAATTCATTGAGGACTCCTTAAGTCCTATGCCGCCACCGGTATGTGCCAGAAAGGGTGAGAAGATTTTCCAAGAAACTATTCTAAAAGCGGCAAAACGCTTCATTCCTGCGGGCCGAATTCCTCTAACGAGACCAAATTATCCATCCAGGGCATCCTGATTGGCACAAATAGATGCTCTAGTCCTTGAGCACAGGCGCTCTAAATGATTAGAACACCTTAACCACTGCAATATAAATTCTAAGCAGCTATGGTCTACAATTAAGAGTCTATCTGGTTCCAAGAGAAATAAAAATCTCCCTGCTATTTCCTTCAATAACATTCATCATTCTGATGCCAAAAATTTGCATTGCAATTCTGCCGCCAATTCATTGAGCATCCATCTTCGCAGAACCGGACCAAGCGAGCAGTTATCCTGAAATCCATGAATCTTAAAAGAGGCAAACCTCTCACTATCATTTACATCCAATGAGGTAGAGGCAATTATCTCTAAATCCAAAGCCCTAGCCCGGATTATTCCAATTCTAAAGCCTGATAAATCCGCTACTAATGGGGAATCCTACCACCCGATTTTGCTTCTGTCAGCAGTAGCCAAGGTTTTGTATCTTGCGAAACTCCCCATTCCCCCAACAGATGTTTTAGTGGTGTCGTATGCCGATGACTGTACGATTATTTCGTACGGCGTTGACATTGAAGACGTACGTGCAAAAATTTCCAACTTTTTAGCCACCATCACCAACTTCTTCCGGTAGCGCAATCTAAAATTATCCACTGCAATGTCTACTGTGTCACTTTTCACTTCCTTCACTTCCGAGAAGACAATTTTGAACTTCATATTTCCATTGAAGGTAGGCACATCCCCACCGTCCATAATCCGAAAATACTTGGGGTGGTCTTCGATAACCTCCTTCATTTCACCTCGCATTCTAACTACATCAACCAGAAGGTGAAAGCTAGGAATTAAGTTCTGAAAGCTTTGGCTGGCATCTACTGGGGCAACGATAAAGAAACGTTGGTAAAGACATATAAGGCCATAGGTCGTTCCATCCTTTACCTTTAGCCCCAGTCTGGATTTCATTCCTTAGCGACACACAATGGAGATCCTTGCAAACAACTGAAAATAATGCACTCCGAATTGCAACCGAATGTGTCCAGATGACGAGCGTCGAACATCTCCACGAGGAGATAGGATGGTGTTAGTCAAGCAACGTAATGTGTTGTTGACTAGACAGTTCCTGCAGGCATGCTACCTGCCATGTCATCCCAACCGTCACACAGTGATGGCAGATCCACCTCCGCTACACATCCATCAGGATGATCCCACGGCTGCGGGTTCTACGATACCGGATACCAGCGCTTCAGAGAACTTTCCATTCCTTGTGATGTACAGGTAGCAGAAAGGAAATTCCGAGGCATCATTACAGCTGCTAGACTTATACCTGTCGAATACCCGAAATGAGACCTAATTTCCCAGCAGAAGCATTTGGACTAGCAAATGAGCATGATGAGTTCCGTCGATCTAACCCAGCAGATCCCAGGGTCAGGAAACATACGTTGGAGGTCAGCAGATAAGTCGCGGAGCACAAGAGGAATAAATGGTTGCATCATTTTTACCGGAGTAAGTAAACTGTGGGCAACGGTTAAGTCGCTCTCAAACCCTAGTAAGAAGGATGATAGGACCTCAGTCACATTTAACGACGAAACTGTGACTGATCCGAAGAGATGCGCAAGTAATTTTAACCGACAGTTTGTCGAGCATCCCGTCGTATAAGATCTCTTCCAGCCGATGAGGTGCCACCACAGTTTACGATGAGTGATGTTGCACGTGTCATCTGTAACGCGAAGTCATCCAAAGCGTTGGGCCCTGACGAAACATCGATGTGTATGCTGAAGCAGCTGGACGAGCCAGGAGTCGAGTACTTGACCAACGTCCTTAACTTGTCGATAGCCACCCACGTCGTCCCCGAAGCCTGGACAATGGGCAGGTTGGTCCCGCTACTGAAGCCGGGCAATGATACCAGGAAAGGTGAATCTTCAGCCCGATTTCACTTTTGTCGCCAGTAGCGAAGACCCTTGAGGCATCACTCCTCCCCAGCATTAGAGATAGCTATCCAGTTGCGGATCATCAACATGGATTCCGTAAGCAACACAGTACAACAACAGCTTTGCACGCCATCTCCACACATATATGTCGAGGACTTAACCAGAACCGGTCGTACGATAGAACAGTGTTGGTAGCGCTTGACCTATCGCTATTTGAGGACATTGAGAGCACTTCCTTCCGGCCGAGTTTGAAACGTTTGATAATCAACTATATGTGTGGACGCCAGTCATACGTGGAGTTCCGGAACAAGAAGTCCAAACCCCGTAGAGTTAAACAGGGAGTTCCCTAGGGTGGAATGACTCCTCCGGAACTGTTTAATCTCTACTTTTCCGGTATTCGACGCCCTCCGGACGGCATAGAAATCGTTACATGTGCAGATGATTGAACGATCGTAGCGTCGGGTCCCATTATTGAGGACATATGTGTGAGGTTGAACGCCTATTTCGCCGAATTAGCAGCCTTCTTTAAAGCAAGGGCCCTCATTCCATACTGCAGTTATTCAATTGCCCAGCCAAATCTACTCATCTTACTCCAGAAGATCTGTGATTACAGCCAGTGGAGGTAGCTGCATATCTAAATTTGGGGACAGAACCAGATGGAATTTAAACAACAACACCCGTCAAGACTTCAGACGCTATCGTGATGGCATCTAAAACGTCATTCCATCGGACGTCAACAGATTGTCGATAGCGAACGCGATGAAATCCCTCCTGCCATCAAAGCCCTCTCACGTCGTCCTACAAATCTATTAGCAATAGACTTATGGCCAAAGTCAATAGAGGTGGCATAGTTTCTCCGACTACCCTCTTCAAATCTGAATTCCTAATTAATATATTTTCCTTGATCTGTTTTCTATCCATATTTTCAGGAAATAACTTTCACCAATAGCCAGCCTGTTACAACAACAACCAATTTTCATAGAACTAACAACATATCCGATTTTTTGTTACAAGCGTTTTAGGCATCCACCTACGACAACTTCTTCTATTTTTTGCCGCTGTTAATATGAACTCGCATAGAGCGTGGTTTCTTGCATCTTCCGATTCCGATGAAGTCCACTAGCTCATCTATTTATTCTCAAAATCCGTATAAATTAAATTACAATCAACTCTACTTGCGACTTAATTTTCTGCTGTGATCTACATTTACCCAGAATTCTATGGAATTGACTCGGATTAAATTAATTGCACTGATACCATGGGTAGTATATGCTATATTTGTTTTATCATCGCTATAAATAATTAGTGTTTAAGTGCACATTTAACATTGATTATATCATAAAGGATATTGTATTTTATAAGTATATATGTATGTATATATATTTGCCAAAAAAAATATCTGCATTACAAAAAGGTATATCTATCCTCTTCATGGACCATTTGTATTTTCTTTTTTTTATAAAAGGCATTCCAGTCATCTGTCATCGATATTATTTATCTATAAAAGTAAAGCCTCCAAAATTAGACGTTATCAGCCGCTTTGAATTTTTTGGATTTCATCTGAATGAAAAAAATATTTTTTAATTTAATAATTTTGTTAATTGTAATTATTTAATTCACACCCACCTCTTCTTCATCCAAAATTTCCGTAACACCATATTCCGTGGTTACAACTTGTACCGCCTGGCCAGGACCCGTTGTTGTTTTCTTCTTGTTCGCTTTGTTGCCACCCAGTAGTTTGTTCAAAACACTGTTGCCCTTGGTATCGCCACAGCAAAAGACATTCGATGTCTTGCGATTATCTAAATGATTTCTGGGTATTATAATTTTAGTAATAGAAAAATCGGTTTCATCCATAAAATCGTCGTTGTTAGTATCATCGTCGTCATCATCATCTTCCTCCACATCCGACGGTGTGGTCTCATTTGATGATATTTGCATATTTTCATGTTGTTGTTGTTGTTGTTGATTAATGTTAAGGAGATTCTGCTTAGAATTTCTAATCATGGATGTTATATACTTACTAATGTATGTATGTGTATATAGGTTTAGAAATGTTAAGGTTAGGGGAAGGAATAAAATAGGAACCCTTTGTTATTAATAGATTTTTGGGTAATATATTTATAATGTGCCAACATTTAAGCCAAATTGGATAATTGCAATCAAAGTGCAAGAAATAAAAAGGCAAAATAAAAAATTAATTACTATGAAACTAAAGGATAAATAAAGGAATTTCTGAAGTCATTGGTTTTGGGAAAGGTATTAAAGTCGAATCCTATGCGGACGACGTGGTGATATTGATCCCCGGAAATTTTCCGTCAATAATCTCGTAGCTTATGCAAAGAGACTTATTGACACTGTCACGCTGGGCCAAGGCTGGTAATGTTCACTAGGATGGCACAATCCTGGACTGTCAATAGCGATGGAATAGGAACGCCGATGAACGGCCAAAGAGAGAGCAGATTACACTCTATGCATGCAAGAACTCCGTCGGGAAAATCTGGGCGCTAATAACTGGAGCCGCGAGAATGCTGAACTTAAGGCCTCGTTGTCTCAGCATTAAGTATCTGGCAGCGCGTAGTAAGGCTGCATGAACAAAATCTATTTCGAACGAAATAGATATGACATTGGACCTACGCGTAAAACTAAGGACTATAACTAAGGACTATCACCAGTCCTGAGATTTGACGATATAGATGTCGTTATCCCTAGTAGAGACGACTGGAACCGTAGCATCTCTGCTCTGGACGGTCTGGCTTTTTATACAGACCAAGGATCCAAGATGGAAGAAGGTACAGGGGCTGGCATCTACTGTGAAAGGCTAGGCCTTGAGTTTATCTGCAAGCTGGAGTGTTTTCCAAGCTGTAATTTTCCCTATTTGGAAGGCAGCGGAATTAATAAAAAGTGTGGATGCAGAGATCGTTGAACTGGTGACTATCTTTGTGGATAGTCTTAAAACCATTAAATCCTGTAATATAAAATCTGAGGTTGTCCTCGAGTGTAGAGCAGTTTTGGAAACACTCACTTACAGCTATCGGCTGTGTTGGGTACCAGGACATCATAAAAGCAGATTAATTAGCTAGACGAGGATCTCAATCTACAGATCTAGCAATCGAAGATCTATCTGGCCGACTCTGTCAACATAGAGAACAAACTCACTGTTGAACCTGAGCAAAGCTGAAATTGGAATAATGGCAGGAGTCATTTCTGGTCATTGCAATATCAGGGCCTTTACTAGTAAATGAGACCATGATGTTACTAATTACTGCAGAATCTGTGCTGACGAACAGGAGACGGAAACAATTGAGCATCTCCTGTGTCGCTGTCCAGTTCTGGCCTACAGACGGCACAGACTAGTAGGTGCTCACTTTCCACCGTCCCTAAGCCTCTTTTCAACTATGGAACCTAAAGTGGGTAGGGAAGTGCAACCTTAACACGTAGTACGTTTTTCTGTCCAATTTCTTTAGCCATCGTTACTATTCCCACCTTCCTCCTAATACTTCTTGTTAGCTTCTTATTCTTTCTTTGGATGAACCCGGAGTGGAATAGTTAATATCAGCTCTCAACTTGTCGTTAGGCACCCGCAAAGTTCCTCAAGCCTGGAAAGTGAATAAGGTGGTAAGTAAGGGCTCCACCGAAGCCGGCAAGGTTTGAATCGGGGTCTTTGTTTGTGACCCCATTAAATCGTCCTTATGAGGGGACTGATCTTCATTATGCGACCTAGTGAGGTTTGCTGATATATAAGTGATACCCAGTGGGAAAGCAATCGGATTTACCCGATCTACAACAAGGTGTCCCTGCATAAAACCAGTAAATCAACTTCATGAGCAGACGAAGATCATACTAAACCGTCAACACAAAAAAATGTCGATATGGCACCTGATTGGCTGTTATGGAATTCCGTTTGGAAAGCCTTTCCCACCCAGACACGTCCAAAGTGAAGATGAGATCGTTTTGAAACGAAAGGTATACATGGTTTGTCGTGGTAGCTGCAGCTTTTTGCTGCTATCGTAGGCGGGTGATCTCCGAGGAATGTATTCACATGATATTCTCGAATTGCTTTCTCAACTACATCCGCGTGAATACGACTAAATTCTGTTTGATAGGCCTGTTGATCAGGTATTGTATCGACATCTTGTTGTGTTGACACACAGGAAGGATCTTCGTCTCCTCATGTAAATGGTCTATTCGAGTCATGAGGATACACCCTGTTGCAGTCCTCAGGCGCTATTCTGTAAGGATTGATGACGTTTCCATTGCGGAGCCGCATTCTTTGCCATAGACCGGCCTATTGCTGTGTATGTTGTTAACAACATTTCTTTGTCAGCTTCCCAAGTGATACCGGCCAGCGACTGGAGAACCTTGCTCCTGATCTTATCTCAAATAGCTGTAACATGCGCGGACGACTTATAAAATCTATCGAATGTAACACCTAAAACTTTGGGGTAATTGGTGGTCGGATTGTGGACCAAAAGACCTGCACATTCAAAGGTAGCCGCATCTCCACAGTCCATGTAGTAAATAGTGTGGCCGTTGATTTCATGACGGATAGTTTCATATTCCACGCCCGTCAGCCTCTCTCAAATGTCATCAATTTTGAGTCCTGACGCCATGATCGTACAATCATCCGTGTACGTTACGATTTTTATGCCATCCGGTGGGTGTGGAATTTCAGAAAGGTAGAGGTTAAACAGTTCTGGAGATATTACCACTCCTAGGGGACTATGTTTGTAACAGGCAAAAGGAATCGAGGTAGACCCATGGTTCCTTTTGAGAATATGCATAGAATCACTTTCTGAGTCGATTTACGCATGTCCGTCCGTCCCTCCATGTATTTTTGTGAACAACCTACAGGTCGCATTTATGATCCGATTTGAATGAAATTTGGCAAATGTCACTTATTTGGCCCTCGGACGAACCCTATTGAAATTGGAGAAGATCGGTTCAGATTTATATATAGCTCGCATATATAGTTTCGTCCGATTTTATGTAAATGGTGCAACATACTATCAATGTTTGTCCGATTGAGACAAAATTTTGCACAGAGTCCTGAATTAGGTATAGATTGATGCATGTCAAGTTTTGTATTGGATATTGGTTGGAGAAAAATTTTGGATAGCGACGCTCCGAACCATAGTATGCTAAGTCGACTTAGCATGTTTTAAAGTTCTTTACGTTTTTAGATACTACGGTCCTTAATTTAAATTCTCTGAAATTTTGGCCAATCCAAACCAAAGTTAAGGGTTAAGCAGAATGCTCGCGTTGAGCCATCCGTCGCGTTATATGTTATCGAAAATACAACAACCACAAGGAAACGATAACATAAAAGCATATCGTTTCCTTGTGGTTGTTGTATTTTCGATAACATATAACGCAAAATGTACTTAGCACGCCACGTAAGATATAAGAAACTTCCATACTTTGAGAGCTTCTACTGAAAAACTTAAGGGCTAAGCAGAATGCTCGCGTTGAGCCATCCGTTGCGTTATGTGTTATCGAAAATACAACAACCACAAGGAAACGATAACACAAACGCTCGAAGTTGTTGTGCGCTGCGCTTCGGAGTTAAATATATTTTAACTTTTTCTGTGCGTTAACGCGATAACAAAAAACGCGATAACAAAAAACGCTCAACGCGAACATTCTGTTTAGCCCTTTACTTTTCATACTTAGCATACTATTCTTCTGAGGCGTCGATGTTTTGCTCGATGATTGACAATAAATTTTTCATAAATTTGAGATTGGTACCCAAAGTGGTGAAGGGTATCATATAGTCGGCCCCGTCAGACTTTTGAACTAACTGGTTTCATTATAAAACTTTTTTAGAATTAATTGACGTAGAAACTAATTCCCTAACATAATTCTTTATGAACAACATGAAAAAAGTTTATGTCACTGAACACTTAAATACACCACAATTTTCTGTGCATACTTTTAGGCGAAATAATAATAAAGAAAACGTTATGACATTAACAAAAAAAAAAAAAACATTCAAACGTACACTGAAAATATTAAAATCAAAAGAAGAAACTCAACAAATTTTAATTTCGAGAAATTCTATAACAAAAAAACAATTATTTTTTTATTAAAAATTTAAAATAAAAAAACACTACAAAATAATATCCCAGTATAATTTTGTTCACTGCCATAATAGAAATGTAAACATGAAGAAAACCAAACAAAAAATGCATTTCATCATCGTTATCACTCACACTCCATAAACAATTTCCAGCTGAAAATAGATTCCTCTGTCGTAGTGCTGTTGGTGCTTACGTGGCCAAGTAATAAAACTTTACTTGGCGTGGTTGTTGTCAAGTAATTGTTGGAAGATGCTCGTATTAGACAACTACTACTGTGTGATGGTGCTGACAATATCTCACTTGTGTTCGGATTGTGATTATCTTGCATAGTGTGACAATGATTACTTGTTGAAGGTCAGCTAGAATTGCTTTATGGTTTGATAAAAAATCATTTTTTTTATTTTAGATTGGAGCAAAAATAAAAGGAAATAAAAAATAGAGAAAAAGAATAAGCTCAAAAAGAATATTCATTTTGCACAACGGAACAGAGAAACAACAAAGATATTACAAACAAATTAAAAGCAATGTAAACATTGAAGAATTATGACTGCAACGTTGGCGACGAAATGAAAATAGAAAACACAACAATATGTTCAGTGTACGTTTGAGTATCAATGTTAAAAAAAAGAAAATGACAATAAATGGCATATGGTGCAATAATGTGAGAATGCATTTCGAACAACTAATTATATGTATGTATGATATGGTTAATAGAAATGCAGGGAATTTTGTGGTTACTACTTACGTTTTCGATTGAAATAATCCAAATTGTTTTATATATTCTATGACTAAGTCGTCAATTAAATATTTCACTGATTGACCACGGCCCAGAAGACGTCTTATCATGGTTGAACTTACTTCATTCGATACCCAATTGGTGACCAATGTTATGTTGCGCTAAATGGAAATTCACATTTTAATTAAATTTCTATTTTTTGCAATGCAATTTTATATAACTTACTTGATATTTGGTAAGGACATCCGATTCAAAGATGAATTTTTCGGCATTGGAACCACTACGTGATATCACCACCAGACCGTGATTGCTAACAATATCTTCAATCTACACAAATATTAAAGTGGAACACATATCAAGGTGAAGGAGGTGAATGATTAACATATGCAATATTAGAATTAAAGAAAAGCTATAGGAAGTCCAATTAGCATTTACCATATTGCTTCCATTTAATTAAAGCCTATCATTTACTTACATCCTCTTCCGCCCACAAACCAGGAACTGCAAACGACTCCAATAAATCGGCACCACACAACAACCGCAATTGAACTGGATCCCGACGTTCCCTTAAACTAGGAGGCAACCAACTTGGTATATGATTATCATCACCATTCATATTATCCAAATCGGGTGAATTTATATAGTTATTCATGAAATTCTGATGATACTGTAGAACAGCCTGTGTTCGTGACCAACCATCCTGTTGGGTTTCCCACTCCGACAAACGTATCCATGATGATGATTGCAATGCCAATTTGACCATAGCACAACGATGTTTAGCCTGTGCCAAACCTTTCTTACCATATGCATCATGTGTTGGCGATACAATACCACCAATTACCTTATGCGAGCCATGCATTTCGAAATGATCCTTGGCAATTTCTACATATAAATCAAAATTGTGTTCAATTAGTAAACAAACCAAACCATGAAATACCTATGTGTTATGCGAACATACCGAACATTCGCAAATGCATTGGAGTTGGTGGACTAAACGAACCACAAGCAATTAAAACTATTCGTGGCAATAAACGATTTGATGTTTCCTCCAATAATATCGACATATTTGCAAATTTCTTTTTCAACACAATTAAATTAAAACTATTATTTTATTTATTTTCTATGGAACCAAACAAATCGCCCACACAACCTGATGAAATTCTCTCTATAGAATGAGAAAAAACGACGTTTATTTATTTTTTAAATTCCAGCTGATGTTAAGTGCTGCCAACTTCGCGGTGACAAAAACGCAAAATTTTATAAAAACCAGCTGATACTACTTGTCATATTAATATTTTTAAAAGAAAACCAGATTCATAATTAGTCTGTTCCCATGATGCAAGTATATATATAGTTATATATATATATATACTAAAGGAATGTTTGTTATCGACACATTCCTATAAAATATAGCATGCTGCCAAACAGCTGTTTCA